>NC_092414.1:92762196-93062196 GCF_040894005.1 Engystomops pustulosus | reverse complement strand
AGGGGTTGGATTTCAATTAGGCACAGTCTGCCATTTGTCCTTTTTTATTTTACGTTTATTTTGTTTAATAACTCAGCGTCATCTCATCTGGCATAGTAGTGTGCTTTCATACTTGGCTAGAAAATAGCCATAGGAGAATCCAAACGGCTTACGCCTACAGTAGCGTTATATATTTGATTTCTGGTTGATCTGCTGGTGGCTGTACTTGCTGCAGTGCATCTACTAGCCAATTGTGAGCAATTTGTAGTGAGACTTGCGACCGCTGTGTTTTGCGCTTAGTGACGCACATATCCATTGCAAAGACCGAAGTGGGAAAATTTAGTAGGGGTTGGATTTCAATTAGGCACAGTCTGCCATTTGTCCTTTTTTATTTTACGTTTATTTTGTTTAATAACTCAGCGTCATCTCATCTGGCATAGTAGTGTGCTTTCATACTTGGCTAGAAAATAGCCATAGGAGAATCCAAACGGCTTACGCCTACAGTAGCGTTATATATTTGATTTCTGGTTGATCTGCTGGTGGCTGTACTTGCTGCAGTGCATCTACTAGCCAATTGTGAGCAATTTGTAGTGAGACTTGCGACCGCTGTGTTTTGCGCTTAGTGACGCACATATCCATTGCAAAGACCGAAGTGGGAAAATTTAGTAGGGGTTGGATTTCAATTAGGCACAGTCTGCCATTTGTCCTTTTTTATTTTACGTTTATTTTGTTTAATAACTCGGTGTCATCTCATCTGGCATAGTAGTGTGCTTTCATACTTGGCTAGAAAATAGCCATAGCAATAGGATAGCATTGTTTGGTTTTAAAAACTCAAAAACACAAAAAAAAAAAAAAAACACAAAAAAAAGTTAAAAAAAAATTAAAGCTATAACTCTCATTTTAAAAATGTTTAACCCGAGGGCTAGGGGTAGAGGACGAGGGCGGGGACGTGGGCGTCCAACTACTGCAGGGGTCAGAGGCCGTGGTCCTGGCCGGGGTGAGACACCACCTGCTTATGAGGGAGCAGGGGAACGCCGCAGAGCTACACTCCCTAGGTTCATGTCTGAAGTTACTGGGACTCGTGGTAGAGCACTGTTGAGGCCAGAACAGTGCGAACAGGTGATGTCGTGGATTGCATGAAAATATGTAGGGGACCTAGCACAACCTAAACTTTATACAATGTCTATCGGCACATATATAGCAATATATGAACTGGAAAGAAAAAAGAGGAATGTGCCGTATGACAATACAAGAGTAAACCTTTATTCAATACAAAACAAAGCAAATGTCCCAGCATAGGGATGATAGAAGACATAAAAACATTTAAAAATGTACCAAGTACATATCAAACCATATAGTTGGTACTGCCAGGTAAGGCAGTCCAACAAACCATTTCCTCCACCGACAAAAAGGAGGTATAAGAACCACCCTTGATGGTATATAGGTCAAACAAATAATATCTTAGTAGGCACACAATACAAGCTCTAATATAGATAATACAATAGTAGAAATATCACAATGGTCTTAAAAGCAATGTGCTATCCCTATTGTATCTAAAGGTAAGTCAAGAAGAGTGTATATGTGAAGTGGCCATACATTACAAGTCAGTAAGACAGGTCAGGAGGCTGTGTGGGACAAAGTCCCATGCTGTCCACAGTCAGGGTGGTTCGGTCGGTGGATTGGAAAGGGAGGGCTCCCCACGCGTTCCGTCCCCAAATGGAGACTTCCTCAGGGGTTGAAGTGCCCTTTCAGACATCAGACTCCCATATATACCCCCCGTCGTACCTGCAAACACCTGCCAGCTTGATTAGCATGTCTACCGGAAGTGACGTCTTCCAGCGCCGAAACCGGAAGTGACGTCTTCCAGTACCGAAACCGGAAGTGACGTCTTCCAGTACCGAAACCGGAAGTGACGTCCTCCAGCCCCGAAACCGGAAGTGACGTCATCCAGTGTCAAAGTTCAGTAAGTGTCGCGAGATTTGGTAGTTAAGCAACAGATATACAAATACCCATTGCGCATGTCCTCCTCTGGTTCGCAAGGGACAATGGACACAAGGACTAGTGCAGTCTTTAAAGGTTGAATCATTTGTGGCATTTAGTAAAATTCGGCGATATAAAGAATACTAGAGAGTGCGTTGTGCTAAAGTAGGCAACCAAGCCCAAGGTTCTAGATTTACAACAATGAAGTCAATTTGCACAAAATCTGTGTTGTGGATTGCTGACAATGCTTCGAGCAATTTGTCCACCAGTCAGTCTTCCACGCAGTCCACCCATGTCACCGAAATCGCCACTCCTCCAGCTCCTGCACCTCAGCCTCCTCCCCCCCAGTCTGCCCCCTCCCAGGAAAATTTGGCATTTGAACCGGCATACTCTGAGGAACTGTTTTCTGGACCCTTCCCACAGTCACAAACCACTTGTCCGGTTGCTGCTGAGCAATTTTCCGATGCCCAGGTTTTCCACCAGTCACAGTCTGTGGGTGATGATGACCTTCTTGACGTAGTGGAAGTGTGTAAAGAGGTGTCCGACGATGAGGAGACACGGTTGTCAGACAGTGGGGAAGTTGTTTTCAGGGCAGGAAGTCCGAGGGGGGAGCAGACTGAGGGATCGGAGGATGATGAGGTGACAGACCCAAGCTGGGTTGAGAGGCCGGGTGAACACAGTTGCTTCTGAGACGGAGGAGAGTCCTCGACCAGAACAGGTTGGAAGAGGCAGTGGTGGGGCCAGACGGAGAGGCAGGGCCAGAGCTGGTGCATCAGCGCCAAATGTGTCAACTAGTGAAGCTCCCGTGGCGAGGGCTCTTGCGGCGAGGGCTAGATCTTCAGAAGTCTGGAGGTTCTTTAAGGAAACACCGGATGACCGACGGACTGTGGTGTGCAACATTTGCCAAACCAGGCTCAGCAGGGGTTCCACCACTACTAGCTTAACTACCACCAGTATGCGCAGGCATATGAATGCTAAACACCCCACTCAGTGGCAACAAGCCCGTTCACCTCCGGCCGTGCACACCACTGCTCCTTCCCCTGTGTCAGCTGATAGTCAGCCCCCTGCCCAGGACCCTGCCACAAAAACCCCATCGTCGCCTCCACGATCCTCCACAGCATCCACCAGCGTTCAGCTCTCCATACCCCAGACGCTGGAGCGGAAACGCAAATATAGTGCAACCCACCCGCACGCCCAAGCCCTTAATGTGCACATCTCCAGATTGCTTAGCCTGGAGATGCTGCCCTATAGGCTAGTAGAGACCGAGGCCTTTCGCAACCTCATGGCGGCGGCCGCCCCTCGGTATTCGGTCCCCAGCCGCCACTACTTTTCCCGATGTGCCGTCCCAGCCCTGCACCAGCACGTGTCAGACAACATCACCCGTGCCCTGACCAACGCCGTTTCTGACAAGGTCCACCTGACCACGGACACGTGGACGAGTGCTGCCGGGCAGGGCCACTATATATCGCTGACGGCACATTGGGTTAACTTGGTGGAGGCTGGGACCGAGTCTGACCCTGGGGCTGGTCATATACTGCCGACGCCGAGGATTGCGGGGCCTACCTCGGTCCAGGTGTTTCAGGCCTACTATGCCTCCTCCTCCTCCCACCCCTCCTCCACCTCCTCCTCCGAACTACCATCCGTGGGCACGGCGCCATCAGTCGGTAGCTCTAGGCACAGCAGCAGTGCCGTTGCTAAGCGACAGCAGGCGGTGCTCAAACTGCTGAGCCTAGGCGATAAAAGGCACACCGCCCAAGAGCTATTACAGGGCATCACGGCGCAGACTGATCTGTGGCTGGCACCGCTGAACCTGAAGCCAGGCATGGTTGTGTGTGACAACGGCCGTAACCTGGTGGCGGCTCTGCAACTCGGCAGACTGACACATGTGCCATGCCTGGCCCATGTGTTAAATCTGATAGTTCAGCGTTTCCTCAAGACATACCCCAATCTGTCAGATTTGCTCACGAAGGTGCGCCGCATCTGTGCGCATTTCAGGAAGTCCAGCACAGATGCTGCCACTCTCAGGGCAGCGCAGCGCCGCCTCCAACTGCCCGCTCACCGACTGTTGTGCGACGTGCCCACGAGGTGGAATTCAACACTAACCATGTTATCCAGAGTTTACCAGCAGCGCCGAGCCATTGTAGACTGCCAGATGTCAACTTCCACCAGAACTGGTAGTCAGGTCAGTCAGCTTCCTCAAGTCTACAATGAGGAGTGGACGTGGATGTCTGATATCTGTCAGGTGCTGAGTAACTTTGAGGAGTCAACACAGATGGTCAGTGGCGATGCCGCCATCATCAGCCTCACCATCCCGCTGCTTGGCCTGTTGAAAAACTCTCTGATCAGCATGAAGTCGGAAGCTTTGCGCTCGTCACAAGAGACGGGGGAAGAAGATTCCCTTGTTGATAGCCAAAGCACCCTTAGGTCTGTTTCTCAGCGCATATCGGAGGAGGTGGAGGAGGATGAGGAGGAAGAGGAGGAGAATGTTGGCGAGACACAAGAGGGGACCATTGTTGAGTCCTTTACTGTTCAGCGTGTATGGGCAGAAGAAGAGGAGTTGGAGGAGTTGGAGGAGGAGGAAATGGACAGTCAGGGCAGTGAGGGGAGTGAATTCTTACGCGTTGGTACTCTGGCGCATATGGCAGATTTCATGCTAGGCTGCCTATCCCGTGACCCTCGCGTTCAAAGAATTTATTCCAGCACCGATTACTGGGTGTTCACTCTCCTGGACCCACGGTACAAGCAAAATCTTTCCACTCTCATCCCTGCAGAGGAAAGGAGTGTGAGAATGCATGAATACCAGCAGGCCCTGGTGCACAAGCTGAAACAGTATTTCCCTTCTGACAGCGCTAGCGGCAGAGTGCGTAGTTCTGCGGGACAAGTAGCGAGGGAGAGTAGGCGAGCAGGCAGCTTGTCCAGCACTGGCAAGGGTACGCTTTACAAGGCTTTTGCCAGCTTTATGTCACCCCAGCAAGACACTGTCACCTGTCCCCAGTCTCGGCAGAGTAGGGCTGATCTTTACAGAAAGATGGTGAGGGAGTACGTAGCTGACCATACCATCGTCCTAAATGATCACACAGCTCCCTACAACTACTGGGTTTCAAAGCTGGACATGTGGCACGAACTGGCGCTGTACGCCTTGGAGGTTCTTGCCTGCCCTGCCGCTAGCGTCTTGTCCGAGCGGGTTTTCAGTGCAGCTGGTGGCATCATCACCGATAAGCGTACACGCCTGTCGACTGACAGCGCTGACAGGCTGACGCTTATTAAGATGAATAAAGCCTGGATTTCTCATAATTTCCAATCTCCACCAGGTGAAGGAAGCTCAACCTGAATAATTGATCCACTCCTCCTCCTCCTCATTTTCCTCCTTCTCCTCCTCTTTGTACAGTAAAGCAGAGGAAACTGGCTATTTTTTGACAGGGCCCACTGGCTCTTGCTATAGTACTTTATGCATTTAATTTTTCTGGAGGGCCACCGACCCGGTCCTCTGTTTTAAACAATTTTTGGGAGTGCCACATACAGGCACTCAATCTATTCAATTTTTCTGGAGGGCCACCGACCCGTTCCTCTGTTTTAAACAATTTTTGGGAGTGCCACATACAGGCACTCAATCTATTCTATTTTTCTGGAGGGCCACCTACCTGCTCCTCTGGTTTGAAAACTTTTTGGGACTGCCACATACAGGCACTCAATCGATTCCATTTTTCTGGAGGGCCACCTACCTGCTCCTCTGGTTTGAAAACTTTTTGGGACTGCCACATACAGGCACTCAATCTATTCTATTTTTCTGGAGGGCCACCTACCTGCTCCTCTGGTTTGAAAACTTTTTGGGACTGCCACATACAGGCACTCAATCTATTCAATTTTTCTGGAGGGCCACCTACCTGCTCCTCTGGTTTGAAAACTTTTTGGGACTGCCACATACAGGCACTCAATCTATTCAATTTTTCTGGAGGGCCACCTACCTGCTCCTCTGGTTTGAAAACTTTTTGGGACTGCCACATACAGGCACTCAATCTATTCAATTTTTCTGGAGGGCCACCTACCTGCTCCTCTGGTTTGAAAACTTTTTGGGACTGCCACATACAGGCACTCAATCTATTCAATTTTTCTGGAGGGTTACCTACCTGCTCCTCTGGTTTGAAAACTTTTTGGGACTGCCACATACAGGCACTCAATCTATTCTATTTTTCTGGAGGGCCACCTACCTGCTCCTCTGGTTTGAAAAATTTTTGGGACTGCCACATACAGGCACTATCCAAATTAAATTGTCTCCATAGCAGCCTCCACACGTTGTCTCCATTGCTACCTCCAAAAGTCGTCCATATAGCTGCCTCCATACATCGTCCCTTTATCAAACGAGGTGTGTCAGGCAGAAATTTGGGTTGTTTTCATGGATTCCACATCAAAGTTGTTAACTTTGTCGCCACCCAGCTGTGTTATCCACAAAATATACTAATAAACTTTTATCATTTACCAATATTATTTCAGCGCTTCTTGCGCATCTGTTTACATTCCCCTCACCCGCCATATCCTAAACTTATAAGAACGCTACTACACTTGATCTTATACAAAAGGTTCTTAGAAGTGCTGTTTGGGGAGTAGCCTAGAGACAGGGGCTTGGATTGGCGAAAGCTCGCCTGGCAGCGGAGCGCCAACTCCATGCCAAGATCCAACTAACATAGTTTTAACTGCAGAACCTTTAATCTACTACTAGTTCACTGCCTCCATACATGGTCCCCTTATCAAACGAGCTGTGTCAGGCAGAATTTTGGGTTGTTTTCATGGCTTCCATGTTAACTTTGTCGCCACCCTGCTGTGTAATCCACAAAATATACTGGCAAACTTTTATCATGTACCGATATTATTTGAGCGCTTCTTGCTCACCTCCTTTGGTTCCTCTCTGCCACCCATTGGTTTGAAGCCTGAGTCCATTTAGGGTATGTCGCCATGCCACTCTCTAGCCTGCTGCCGCTGCCTCTGCATGCCGTCCCCTATAGTGTCAGGGTCAATTATTGCATGTTTTAGATGCTATCTAGCTTCATTCTGTCACTCTGTCATGGCCATGCTGTTGCCCATAATTTTTTCATAATGGTGCGATTAAGCAGCCTCAGAGGCATCCATGCATGCTGCCCCTGCTGTTTCCTGTCCATTTCTGTGGTGTTTCCATCCTTTTCTGAGGTTCCCAGGTGTTTGGCCAAGCTTCCCTGTGCAGAGCCTTGGTCCCCTTGAAAAATGCTCGAGTCTCCCATTGACTTCAATGGGGTTCGTTATTCGAGACGAGCACTCGAGCATCGGGAAAAGTTTGTCTCGAATAACGAGTACCCGAGCATTTTAGTGCTCGCTCATCTCTAGATGTAAGCATTTACTGTGTTATATAATAATGTGCAGTGGAATGTATCACTGTTGATGTGATGCCAAAGTCTGGTTCAGTCTTTGCTATTGATTTGTAAATATGGAAAATATTTTTATATTATTATATGATATTTAAGCTATTCCATTTTTGTGTTTCCAATTTTACTTCCCACCTTCCAAAATATCATATATCATGACATATATTTAATTTAACACCCATGTGAGGCTTTGTTATCACCATTACAAATTGTTCTTCCTAGTGGAACAGTAAAATGTACTAGGAAGTAAGATAATAATATGAGTTTGGTGGAATTGATAAAAAAAATGCTTTTTCTAAAACTGGGTTGGAGGCGCCATCATACGCTGGTGCACTTAGTGCGTATGTTTATCAGTGTATGTTTTTCCAGAGATTAAGTTAGCCTTTTGAATTTTTTATGGACTGATAATCCTCTTACTATTGCATGTTTTTCTTTAATAAAAAGCAACTGTGTTTTAAGTTGACGGGGAACACGTTGTGTCAGTATTTGTTTACCTAAATTAAAAAAAATATATTTTTATTGAATAGATTTTGACCTCGAAAGCACTGCATGTGTCTACTATCATATTGTTTCTGTTTTAAAACTAACTGTTAATGTTCAAGGAATGTATGTAGGAATGAATTTAGCATTGTGTCTTAACTCTTACAGGACTCAGGACCTTTTTTTAAGATGTACTGTATATACTCGAGTATAAGCCGACCCAAGTATAAGCTAAGGCCCCTAATTTTACCACAAAAACCTGGGGAAACCTATTGACTCGAGTATAAGCCGAGGGTGGGAGATGCATTGGTCACACTCTCCCCAGTATACAGCCTGTCAGACCCTGCCCCGTAGTATATAGCCAGCACCTGCCCCCCGTATATAGCCTGCCAGCCCATATCCCCCAGTATACAGCCAGCCCCCTACCACAATATATAGCCATCCCACTGCCCCAGTATATAGTCAGCAGCGGGAGGAAAGCTGTACTGGAATGTACTGGAAAGCTGGAAACAAAATTCAAATGCATTGAAATTGACAAAAAAAACCCACATTCACTACTTTTCTTGTTTCTGTTTGTCTTTAGTCTCTTGCGCTCTAAATGACACTATCCCCTTTATTGTTTGGATCGGTACAATTACTGGGATACTAAATTTATTCAAGTTTTATTAGGCTTTAGTAGATTTTTTAAAAAAAATTAAATCCTTTGTATAAAAACATATTTGTCATTTTGCCAAACTTTTTCAAACTTTGGTGTATAGACCTATTTAAGGAGTCATTTTGTGAGGTATGCCCCGACATTTTAATTTATATCATTTTGGGACCTATAGGACTGTTTGATTTTTAAAAAAAATTAAAGTATAACTGTCAATCTGAGCAAAAAAAAACATTCTGCTCCAGGTTTCCCTGGTAATCATTCCTCAAAGTAGTTTGCCTCTCGGTCCTCATCTATCTATCTAAAAAAAAGTAGAAGATCCAGAGCAGCACAGCTAGCGGTGGGTGCAGAAGCGGGTGATCCCTTGGCCAGGGTCTCCAATATAGGTTCAGTGAAGAGGCAGCACTCCTTGTAGTGGTGAAAGGGGTGAAGCTTTATTCCATAAAAAGCGACGTTTCGGTGTACTGTTAAAGGTGTAACAGTACACCGAAACGTTGCTTTTTATGGAATAAAGCTTCACCCCTTTCACCACTACAAGGAGTGCTGCCTCTTCACTGAACCTATCTATCTATCGATCTATCTATCTATCGAAAAGAGAATTATCAGCGGCACTGCAAATAACAAAAGAAATTAGTTGGGTGCACGCACTACAGGGCCGGCCACAACCCCCAGTAATAGAAAACATAGAAAATAGGTGGCACTCCAAAATAGTGGAAATAAATCAAGTGGTTATATTCCCAAGCTTCTTGGGAATAAAAACTACTAGATTTATTTCCACAATTTTGGAGTGCCACCTATTTTCTATGTTATCTATCTATCTATCTATCTATCTATCTATCTATCTATCTAATATCTCTCTATCTAATATCTATCTAAATCCAGAGAAGAGGCAGCACTCGGAATAAAAGATTCACCCTGTTCCACATACCACGGAGTGCTGCCTCTTCCCTGGATTTATATCTGTGGACCCTTGCCAGGGGACTTACGGCTTGTGCACCCATATTGACCTGTGCTGCTTTGGACTTTACCTTTTGTATCTATCTATCTATCTATCTATCTATCTATCTATCTATCTATCTAATGAAGGAAAGTAGGCAGCACTCCAAGTATAACGTGAAGAAAAGGTGGTTTCTTTTATTCCATGTTTTTTTAGGGTACAGCAAAGTACAGCAACGTTCCGGCTCGCTTGGAGCCTTTTTCAAGCCAAATAACAAGAGTGAACATCATACATATATACCAAACATAAGTGATCACATGATACATTGGTTCCCACCCCCAGTAATTAGCATATTGCTTCATGAAACATTATTGTAAGTGAAAAACAATAAATAACAATGTACATTTCATAAGTGTGAAAGCTCATAAAGTGCAAATGCATGAGTAACGTGTCTAGCAGCTAATTTATGACACCAATGTGCTTTGTGCCAATAAAGTGCCGACGTCACTTGTAAACAATCTAGCCATCCCTGGTCGGAATTCGATGTAGCTGATTGCGAAATGGATCCAAGTACATACAAAATAGTTACTGGCACAACGGCAAGTGTAGCTGAAAAGGTAAGTGGTATGTTGTTTAGAAGGGGAGCTGGTATTATATTAACCCTAATTTATAGGGAAAAATTATAGTATTAATTCCCAAAGGCCTAGAACAGGCCTGACAGGGATGTAAAGAAATATAACAGCTATGTTCCAACCGCTATGTGAAAACCTGTCGTTGGCCCATATTGTAACTGTATGTAGAGGAGGTGCACAGGTGCCATTGCATTAAAGGTAAGGCTGGCATTATACCAAAAAGAGGAGTCGGCTTGGATCAGGCAAAAAAAAACAGCATAATGTGGAGTGGACTGTTGAGAGTTGTCCCATTATGGCTTTCCTGGTGTTCATAAGATCTGTAATGACAGAAATTTTTTTTTAGTAAATTGATATATCATAAATATGCAAAATATGTTGAATGGTTCTTGTTACTGTGAACCTACACCACTTGTGAGGAGACAGATGAGGGAAAAGATACAGAACTGAACATACGGTGCTTACATCAGACACCACTCAACTTGAAATCCACATTTAATCCATTGGGGCGTAGAGTGTTTAGGGTATGAATCCACCGTAATTCCTTAATTTTGAGTATTTTTTCTCTATTACCGCCCCTGCCTAGCGGGGGCACATGATCGATTAACTGGAATCTGAGATCCCTTTCAGAGTGTCCGGCTTCAAAGAAATTCTTGGATACAGGTAAATCACGTCTGTTGCTACGTATTGTGTAGCGATGTTGATTGAATCTCGTTTTGAATTCGAGAGTGGTCTCTCCAATATACAACAACCCACATGGACAATTGAGCATGTATATAACAAAGCAGCTGTCGCAATTGAGATAATGTTTAATGTGGTGCTGTACATTGTTGTGGGAGAATGTGCCACCCCTATTCATTTGCTTACAATTAATACAGTTCCGGCAAGGGAACGAACCTTTGTTGAGTTGTCCAAAGATCCCTGTTTGTCTGGTTGAACGCATAGAGCCAACATCAGCTTTGACTACTCGGTCTCTGATGGATTGAGCTCTGCGGTAGGAAAAAAGTGGGGGATTTTTAAATTCGGGGACATGAACTGGACTGCCTGCTAGTTTAGACCAGTGTCTGCGTATAGTGTTGCAGATGGAGTTGCTGTATGCGCTATATGTGGACACAAATGGTATACGGACAAGCTCTGGTTTTCTTATTGTGGGGGCCAAAGAAACAGCCCTGTCAATATTTTGTACTTTGCCAAGATTTTTGTTAATGATGCTACGAGGGTAGCCACGTTGTGAAAATTTCTTAGTCATGTTGCTTAAATTCCTATTTACTTTGAGTGGGTCACTGGTGATGTGTTTGACCCTCAGAAATTGACTATGAGGTAAGGATTTCACCATAGCCCGTGGGTGGTGACTTTCATATTTCGGCAGGGTGTTCCTGTCTGTGCGCTTTACATAGATGTTGGTTTCCAGTGTTGAATTTTTAAGTGTGACTAGGACATCAAGCAATTGTATTTCATGTTTGGAATGTACAAGGGGGAATTTTATGGATTCGTCTATCGTATGTAGATATGTATGGAACTCAAAGAGTTCGTGTTCAGTGCCAGACCATAGGAGGAAGACGTCATCTATGTACCTCCACCACCGCAGGCAATGCCTGAAGTGAGTGGAGGCATAGATGGCGTCCTCCTCCAAGACCTCCATAACAATATTGGCGTATGTGGGTGCCATGTTGGCACCCATTGCCACCCCCATTAATTGAAGAAAAAAATCATCAGCAAACAAAAAATAGTTACCTTATATACTCGAGTATAAGCCTAGTTTTTCAGCACAAAATTTGTGCTCAAAAACCTTAACTCGGCTTATACTCGAGTCAACTAAAACCATAAAGACAAAACTCACCTTTCTGACGTCACCCATAGGTCCTCTTCTGTCTGAGAGAGTCTGAGACAGAAGAGGACCTATGGGGGACGTCGGAAAGATGAGTACAGTGTTATTTTTTTTCCTACTACAGGGGCTGGGCAGGCTGTATGCTACAGGGGCTGGCAGACTATATACTGGGAGGCTGTAACCAATGCATTTCCCACCCTCGGCTTATACTCGAGTCAATAGGTTTTCCCAGTTTTTGTGTTGAAATTAGGGGTCTCGGCTTATACTCGGGTCGGCTTATACTCGAGTATATACGGTATTCCTCAGGATCAATTCAAGTAGGTCAACAATGAACGTTTGTACAGATGGTGTGTACCTACTGGCAGCCAATTTGCGTTTAACTGCATTTATACCCCTCTGGTGGTCAATCGACGTGTATAAAGAAACCACGTCGAAAGACGCCAAGAGGGTATTGTCTGTTATTAGTGTGTTAACATCAGCGATTTTGTTAATAAAGTCTGTGGTGTCTTGTATATAAGACGGACCAGAAACAGAAAATTCACGTAATGATTTGTCGAGAAATATTGCGATGTTGGAAAAGATGGACCCACTACCAGAGACAATTGGTCTACCGGGGGGAGAAGTAAGATTTTTATGAATTTTTGGTAGTACATATAATACCGGAGTGGTGGGATGTTGTACTGTCAAGAATTTGTGCATGTCGTTGTCAATGATGTTGTCAGATTTTGCTTTATCCAAAATACATTTGATTTTTCTGGTCAACATGAATTTAGGATCTGAAGATACCTTGAGATACACAGTAGTGTCTGAAAGTTGTCTGCGAATTTCAGCTAGATAAGCACTAGTGTCCATGACGACGACCGCGCCGCCTTTGTCGGCGGGTTTGATGGTGAGGTCGCGGTCATGGACCAACTCATCTAGTGCCTGGATTTCTGAACATGTAAGATTAGGATGGAACAAACCCTTAGCTGTACTGGATTGCTGTAGTTGTTGTATCTCGTGTTTCACTGTGGAGATGAACGCCTCGATGTGAGGTGCGTCCACATCAGGAGTGAACCGACTGAGATTGCGTAGCTGAAACGGTTTAAGGGAAAGTTCAGTGGTATTCAAGACATTAGGTGTGGTTTGCACAGATACATTACAGAAATAGTGCTTTAACTTAATGGATCTAAAAAAATACTGTAAGTCCATTTCAACTTGAAACCAGTCAGGCTTCCATGCAATACAGAAGGACAGTCCCTTTGATAACACAGACAATTGATTGGCAGTTTAAGGTTTGGAAGAGATATTTACCACTGTGGATTCCTCTTCCTGAGGGCCATGGCTGGTGTCATCTGTTTCTGTCTCGATCTTGGGGTATTTTCTGGATCTGTGGTGTTTCCACCAGCCTCTCCTTGTCTTGGTCCGTCGTCTGGGAGTGTTGTAGTCTTTACCCCTAAAAAAACCTCAGCTGTGTTAGAGGAGGAAGTACCCCGAGAGGTGTCAGCCTTGGAAGCCATTTTTCTGGTGTTGTGAGGTTTTCTTTACCGGCGAGTGATCGGCTCTCTACCTCAGCTTGTGGACGTGGTGGTGAGACACCCCAGCTTGTTTTTAATTCGATACAAGACAACTGTTTTGTATAATTATCTTCACTGTGCACACTCAGCACATTGGTGTCATAAATTAGCTGCTAGACACGTTACTCATGCATTTGCACTTTATGAGCTTTCACACTTATGAAATGTACATTGTTATTTATTGTTTTTCACTTACAATAATGTTTCATGAAGCAATATGCTAATAACGGGGGTGGGAACCAATGTATCATGTGATCACTTATGTTTGGTATATATGTATGATGTTCACTCTTGTTATTTGGCTTGAAAAAGGCTCCAAGCGAGCCGAAACGTTGCTGTACTTTGCTGTACCCTAAAAAAACATGGAATAAAAGAAACCACCTTTTCTTCACGTTATACTTGGAGTGCTGCCTACTTTCCTTCATTATATCATCAAGGGATCCGTGGCCGGTCCTATTGTGCCTGCACCCACCATCATCTAACCACACTGGTGTGCTGTTTTCATTCTCCTGAAGTATCTATCTGTCTATCTGTCTATCTAAGCTGTAGCACAGCACATGAGAGGGGACAGCTTGAAGACTTGGAGAGTCTCTCCTGCCATTTCCTGCTGTGGAGTGTGAGGCGATGGAGGAGGGATATTGTGATCTATCTGCAGCTTGTGTGGATTATTAGTTTATATAAGTGTAGGGAAAGGTGAAGGAGAGAAAAGTGTAGGTGTTTTGTCACTACATTAGTTAGGGCTCCTGGCAGCACATGACTAAGTGCTGGAGCACTTAGGGAACAATAGGGGGAAAGGCTGCAGAATACAATAGGAAGGAGCAAGATTTGGGTAACTAATCCAATTTCAAAAGGGCTTAAAATTACCTGCCCTACAACATATCAAAAGTTTTTTGAAATGACGGTTACACTTTAAATATTCATGGGTGGAAAAATAGTGAAAAAAAAATAGTGAAAAAGTGATGATATTGGGCGACATTCCATTATGTGTTCACAGACGGAAATAATCTTTTTTATATTATGATAACACGGGCATTTTGGGATGCGGCGATACCAAACATGTTTTTGATTATTATTTTTAGATGTGTTCTAGGAAAATGGGGTGATTTAAACTTTTACTTTTTCATTTTTCTAAATTTTTTTTACTATTTCAGACTCACTAGGGTACTTTGACAGTGCAGGGTCAGGCAGTTACAGGCATGTGTCAGCTGTGTTATACAGCACAATACCTACTGTGTATGAAGAGAGCTCAGCCCATGAGCTCTGTCCATCATTCCCCCCTATCAGCATCAGGATGTAATAGCACGTCCTAGTGTGAAAAGAGGTTAGAGCAGTCTACCATTGGCAAATTTACCTCATATTTTTACATTCTTTACTGCCCGGAGGTAGTTTTAAAAAGTCTCAGTTAAATGAACATGCATTAAGCACTGAACAGTTTCTAGATAACAAAAGTAAGCTGAACAGGTTGAAATGTTCTTTTTTTTACAAATAAGTTTAGCCTTGATTGAAATGTATAAAATTTGAATTTAAATATGTCCTTACCAAGCATGTTTATACCAGATGGAGTTTGAGGGATTTGAGTTGGTAGATTTGTTTGCTGTTATATTTGGCAGTACTTTCTTTAAGAGTGAATGCTAAATACAGCAGCTTGGGGAATATGCGTCAAGAAATGCCTGTTTTATGGCTGAATTAAGTTGTTGTCAGACATGATTATAGCCATTGGTCTATACATTAGTTAATTGTGCACTTGCAGATCTATAAACATTAACTGATTTTCTGTCAATCTTTCTGAATGCCAATATGTGTTAAGTGGGTAATAAAAAAAGGGATAAGAAGGTCCTGCAATGCTTGCAAGTTCATCCCAAGTACATCAATGTTATGTAAATGCTTAGTTGAAGTTAAAGTGTAACCGTCATTTCAAAAAACTTTTTATATGTTGTAGGGCAGGTAATTTTAAGCCCTTTGGCAATTGGATTAGTTACCCGAATCCTGCTCCTTCCTCTTGTATTCTGCAGACTTCCCCTAGATGGCAGTGACTGCTCAGATAGCTGTTACTATGGACATTCCGTCTTCATAAAGAAGACTGCGGGCAGGAGACACCCCCCCCCTCCCCCTGCAGCCAGCTGATTACCTCATGGCTCACTGCCCCAGCCATGTTCAGGGAGAAGACCTCACTAATATAGTGACCAAACACCTAAACACATATCTCTCCTCAGCTTCCCCTACACCTGTATACTGTATAACAAATAATCCACAATAACAGAAACTGCAGCCCCCCCCCTCCCCCCATCACCTCACACTCCACAGGAAATGGCAGGAGACTCTCTCCAAGTCTGCAAGCTGTGCCCTCATGTGCTGTGCTGGAGTGTTACTTAGGTAGGTAGACAGATAGATATGGATACATAGATAGATATGATATAGATAAGATATACATAAATAGATAGATATGAGATACATAGGAGATAGATCGGATATAGAAAGATATGAGATAGATAGAAAAATATGAGAGATAGATAGATAAATGGATACTAGATAGATCGATAGATAAATAAATAGATATGAGATAAATAGATATTAGATAGATATGAGAGATAAAGAGATATATAGATAGATATGCAACATCCCCCACCGGGGCCTAGCCTTCTCTTGGGGCCTGTAGACAGCCGGGGCCTGGAATACCTGAGTGACTGGCGGTTGCGGCCTAGGCACGCTAGTGTCACGGTGCTTGGTATGGGGACCGGAGGGCTGTCCTACAGCCTGGCAGGTCTCCAGCAGGGTGGTGTTGGCAAGAAATGATGAGGGAGAGGCTGCTATAGCAGTTCTCCCTGGGGCAACCCTTTGGTGTCTGGAGTATGAGTCTCTGTATGGTGGACAGGGTGCCCGTGATGGTGACAGCCATAGTAGCAGGGACCAGACGGAGGCAAACGTTGAACAAAAATAACTTACAGTTCTTTATTGGAACCGACAGGAACAGTAGCAACGTGCCTTGACAAATGGTAGAATGCTGGAGATGCAGGTGGAGGGAGCCACAGGAGTAGATCATCAGCCTGAATGCAATGGCAGGCTGGAAGATAGCTGTGTCCTAATAGGATGCTTCAGCTTGTCCTGGGTTGCTTCAGATATCACCCTTGAAGGTAGGATGATATCCCTTTTCTCTCACTGACTAACTCACTACACTCTTCAGTCTGGGAGCTGAGCTCTCCTGCTCTGATCTGGTGTGCTGGTGCACTTACTCTTCAGAGTCTGATCTGGTCTGTCTGACTGAGCTTGTCTCAGCTAACTGAACTTTAGAAGTTTCCTGATGAGGGGTTTTGTTACTCCCACTGGCAAGGTGGTGGCTACTCCTCCAATTACATCTCAGCTCACAGATACAAGAACACATGTGATTGGCTGACACATATTACATCACATAAAGCAATTAACTCCTACCTTACCAGGCAGACTCTACCACTGCAGTGCTCATCTGTGTTAAGTAGTTATGTAGTGACATGCTGTGGGGCTGATCAGACCCTTACACAGGCTGCAAGCTACATGGTGGGACGTATTCGCAACCACCCCTCTGCCTTGCATCGGCAGGGGTGTTGCAGATAGATAGATAGATAGCTCTGGTGTCATTGGTCAGCAGCCTGCGCTTGTGATGAGGTGATAGGTGGCAGGCTCCGCCCCTCCATCTTGCTGATTGTAGTTATTTTGAGAGCTGGAAACCATGGTTGCTATGGGCCAAAAAAGAGGACCGAGAGGGAAAATACTTTAAGGAATGATTCCCAGGGACACCTGGAGCAGAATTATGTATTTTAGTTTTTTTTTGCTCAGAATGACGGTTACACTTTAATATGTGGCTTGTAAAAAAAAATTGCCATTTATGACCAGAGGATATACTAGAAACTTATTTATCAACCTACTCTGTACTTGACTGGTGGATATTTTAGTACTGCATTTGCAATATCTCTATCTGTCCAGACCGTGTTTTTAATACCTTCAGATTTTTTTATCATTATGTCTTTTCAATATCTGCACTATTTTTAAAATTGAAATATACATATGCATTAAATACATGAAAATATTATCTTCCATTCCTTTAATCTCAGGACATTTACACCCCAATAAAGGCCATTCACACCTCTCTGGACAATGTATCAGATTAATACTGACTATACAGAGCAGGCCATCCCTAGATAAACTCTCTTTACCTAAGTGCCGTACGCCACAGTGTCAGACGAATACCCAACTACCATCTTTTGGCAAGGCTACTACACCTAATATCTGCATATAATGTACACTATCTTTAACCACTTTAGAAATGTATGAGGGCTTGTTTTTTGCCTAACCCAATTGCGCTTCCTACTGATAGCATTTAGCATTCCCAGCTGTGTACTGGGAAGTTGGAAAAAAATTCCAAATGCAGTGAAATTGAAATAGAAAACATTTATCTTGGGCGCAGTTTTAAATCTTTTTACATATTTATATAGGTTTTTTTTATCAGTTTGTTATTCCCTCTTCATACACCTGCTGCAGCACCAGGAGATATCAGTATATCCTGGTGTGGTAAGGGGTTAAACTAACCTCCAATTATAATTATTATTACCATGACAAAAAGTGTGAAATTTGATTTAGGGGAACCATCAGACCATCACTTAATCTTCAACGGAATAATTAGCAAAATAGTAAAGAAAATTAATTTCTAGTTGTCAAGTAATGGAATGGAACTTAACCTCTTACGGACGTGTGACATATCTGTATGGAGAGGGGTCACGGACTGAGAACTCTAAATATAAGGTATGTTTTGCTGCATATTGTTCAGGAGGTTTTAATTTTTGTAAATGTATTAAAACATTATAAAACCTATACAAATTTGGTATACCCTTGCCCATAGCAACCCAAAGAATAAAGTAGACATGTGATGTAAGCCATAAAATCCAAGCCCACAAGAAAACAGCGCAAATGCATTTTTCCACCAATTTCCCTGCATTTGGAATTTTTTTACCACTTCCCAGTACATGGCATGGAATATTAAATACCGTCACTATGAAGTGCAAATTGTTGTGCAGAAAAAAAGCCCTCACAC
Source organism: Engystomops pustulosus (assembly GCF_040894005.1). NCBI lineage: Eukaryota > Metazoa > Chordata > Amphibia > Anura > Leptodactylidae > Engystomops > Engystomops pustulosus. The sequence goes on along the minus strand of NC_092414.1, from coordinate 93,043,700 downwards.
AGCTCTCTATGTGAAAAAAATAAAAAAGTTATGGAATTTTGAAGGTGGAGAGTGAAAAATGAAAACGCAAAAACAAAAAGTCGCCGTCTGCATTTTTTTCTATGCCAGGCCCTGCCTGGCGAAGAATAAACGTGGTGAGGCATCCTGCCCCGATACATCAAAGGCTTATGCCTCTTGATGTATCCCGCTGCAACTATGCAGTGGCGGCGAAATCGTACGCTGACGCACCCGTATGATAAATGTCCCCCCATGATGTCCTTTTCTGGCTTCAGTGGGGTGAGCAATTGTCACAACCAGGAAGTGCCCTCCCACATCAGGAATAGCATAAGTATATCTCAGGCTAGGAAGAACCCAGCAGCATGATACAGGTATCGTTTGAATTGTTATCAAAGGTGTTCTAAAACTATTTGTCAGTATCTTTACAGTAACGCTTTAAGGTTTAGCTTGGTAAATACTGCACCTTATTCATGAAATTAAATTTTATCTACATTTATTTAACTACATGGGATCTCAATAACAAAATACATATGAAGAACTGAATCCGATGTAGCCTGGTTGAGGAGCAGAATAAAAAAGTAATATCACATTTCTTCTATTTCAATTATTTTTTTGTTTAATACAATTAGTCTTTAGAATATAATTTAAAATTCATATCTCATTTTCCTTCCTTTTCTTTGAGTCTTTGTGTGTCTGTCGTTGGTGGATAGATTTAATTTCACATGAGATAATTATGGCTTTTTGATTATAATTCCATACCACACAATACCAAGTTCACATCAGTTTTGAAATAACTATATAAAATATACTAAACTTGAAGAATAACCCATCTCTCAATGACTGAAATGCCATACTTCAAAATCCATAAATTGTATTCTGGAACATGACTTTCTGATTTACCACAACTGATACAAAAGGATAAAAATAAGACAGTGTCTTCATTAATTTTGTATTCTTCTTCTTCAAACATACTGTACCAATTTCCATTTTATTAAAGATTGAGAACTGTCATACCCTAGATATGTATAATTTATACTAGTAAATGTCATGAAATAGAGTAGTTTACAATATGCTAAGAAACTGAATGAAAATAAAATCAAACATGATTGTATACAGAAAGATAATAAAATATTGGACTTTTAGACATCAATCAGAATTTAAGAGCAAAGCCAATTCAGCCCGAGGTGTATTCCCTCTACATTGTTTTAGACATCACTGAATAAAATATACAATAAATAAAGTTCAGCTTATTTTCTAGAAAATATATTAACAATGCATTCGAAAACTGTAGATTTTAGTTATGGAGTATGTATCTCATTCATATTTACATTTATGATACAATTAAAATTGTAGTATAAATTCCTAACAATAATTATCTCTGAGGTGTTTCTGGTGGTTTAGAATCAAACAGAGCTGGTGGTTCTAATCATACCCAGTCTAGCTTTGATCAAACATCTGCCTCCACAGGGGGTTGTTTCCCTCTGTAACTGGGGCTCTTACAGATGCCCCCGAGTGAAAACTAGAAGTAAAAGAAATAGTTAAAAGAAAGAAAATTATGGAAATGTCCCCAGAATCTTTTGTGATCTCATGGGGGACATATAAACACACCCAATCACATTACATATAAATAAATATTTAAAAATACAAAGTAATATTCCCCATCAAAACAAAAAAAATCCCCCTCTACACTACAAAAAACATTGCCATATATATATGTATATATATATATATATATATATATATATATATATATATATATATATATAATTTAGCAAAACGACCATCACGCAAAATTGAGTTTATGTGAAAACTAAAAAAATATACTATGCATTACAAAAAATTTTTTTTTTCTCCAGCTTTTGTAACTACCCAAAAAAATTAAAATTCAAAAACCCTTAACTTTTTTATTTTTACCTATTTATATGTGTCACAAAAAATGCAGCAAAACATTTTATATTATTACACACAAAAAAGAAACTTATGGCCCTTAAACCAATAAGTATGAAAATTTGTTAGGAAGCCTTTTAAAGCCTGGTCAGAAAGGGGTTAAAGAGCATTGAATATTATTCTTTGTATTGAGACAGGCTTTTCTTTATCAATGTATAGTATTATTGTTCTCTAATTAAAATAAATATGTATTATGTTGCTTAGCAAAGAAAATTAATTAAATCCCATGTGTTACTCATTAGCACCCCTCAGGGTCTAATATTCTTAAGAAATTACTTGGGTTAGTTGGTTAATGATGACCTTAACTTCAGAAACTAAGATTAAAAGATACAAGTACAAATGTGGGCTAATTCATGCAAAACACTTCTGCTACAGTGTTTTACATTGGTAGTGGTTTATTTTATTTGTGTTTAAAAAATATACAGTAATATCTCCACTTCATTTTTCATAGTCTCCCTGAAATACAGCATTAGGATCTTTTAATTACCATCCCTTCTATTTTACGTAATATATTTTTTATGCAAAAATAATTTTTTTTTTTTACTTTTAAAATGGCGTCTCACACATATTTGGTGCACACACCTAAGCAGCTCTGGAGCAATATTTTCAGGGTTGCTGTCTATGAGGGTGTTTCAGGATGATAGTATTTTCCTCTTTAAATTGGGGAAAGTATAATAAATAATTGTTTAGGCGCTAGTGTGAGGAACATGGCTTATCATACTGTTCTGCTATTTCTAGGTGGATGAAAGCATGCTCCGACTAGCTAATTTCTACTAACTACTAACATCTACTTTTGAGGACCCTATTCTAGCATACAATAAGTGGTCAGCTAAGAAAATATCTATACATGAGAACATTATGTGCGGGTGGGAAAAGAAAGTGTAATCTTTATCGAATGGATATTGTAGTCTCCGTACATCCAAGTAGGCTTCCTTGTGTGCTAGGGTAAAATAGATCTGAAGCTTTGTTATGTGGATTTGCTGTAGAGGTATCCATCGAGGGCCACATATTTATGTTAAAAATGCCCATTAGTAACACTGAACCCTGTTTGCATGTGTTTACCTTCTCACATAATGCTTTGAAAAATCTAGTTTGGGGGGAGTTGGGACTATAAATGAATACAAAAGTGTAGGTGATATTGTTTATGATCTTTTAATAGCTATAATGACCCCTCTTATTTGTCCATGGCTGGAGCTACAAATATGTGTGGAAAATGTACATTGTGGAGCCTGAAGATATCTACCTAACATCAGTTTCCTGAGCACGGAATACATCGGCTCCTGCTTTCAGAGCCTCCCTCCCCATATTTGACCTTTTGAACAGGCTATTGAGCCCTTTAACATTTATAGATGTTACATTAAGCACCATAATGACAATTACCGTAAATGCTATACATTACCCCATACTTGGATTGCAAGAGCATATCCCATATTTACATATAAAGATCATTCGCCTGACAGAGAATACATTCATATTAAACATCAAAACATGAAGTACTGACATCTAACATAGAGCTGTACCAGACCCACCATGGTGGTGATATCTTACCAACAGGTTACATAAGTCCCTGAGACAGCATGAGATTGTTGTCCATCAGGGTTTTAAAGAGTTTCAAGCTACTTAACTGTTTGCCACTCTTCTTCAACATGGGATGGCTGGTTCGTGCTTGTAGCCGGAGTGGAGTCTTCCTCTATTGGCAAAACCCATTCTTCCATTAGTTGATGGAATTTTGCTGGTAAGGTAATGATTAGAGATGAGCGAGCACTAAAATGCTCGGGTGCTCGTTATTCGAGACGAACTTTTCCAGATGCTCGAGTGCTCGTCTCGAATAACGAGCCCCATTGAAGTCAATGGGAGACCCAAGCATTTTTTTTAATAAAACTGAACAGTAAAAGAACAGTGCAAAAAAAAAATTCCAGATGTTTGCAGATGTTTTACTTGTAAGAACACATTGAAATAACACTATTCTTCACTTTGCAGGTGTTCGCGCATGTCTCCCGCTAAGTTAGGAGATGTGCACGAACATCTGGAATGTGAAGAATAGTGTTCTTTCAATGTGTTCTGCACTTAAATGCTCCTGTGTTCACTGTTTTTAATGTTTTAATTATATTCTTCACATTGCAGGTGTGCGCGCGTGTCTCCCGATAGGTTCGGAGATACGCGCGCACAGCTGCAAAGTGAAGAATATAATTAAAACATTAAAAACAGTGAATACAGGACCATTTAAGTGCAGAACACATTGAAAGAACAATATTCTTCACATTCCAGATGTTCCGAACATCTCCGAACCTAGCGGGAGACACGCGCGAACACCTGGAAAGTGAAGAATAGTGTTATTTCAATGTGTTCTTACAAGTAAAACATCTGCAAACATGTGTAATATTTTTTTTTTACAATAAAAATACTTTTATTCAATTTATTTTATTAATTTACTGCTCGAGCCGGCGAGATACTCGTCCGAGTAACGAGCCGGTCCGAGTATGCTAATACTCGACCGAGCAGTATACTCGGACGAGTATACTCGCTCATCTCTAGTAATGATCACTTTTTTTCCATATTTATTTATTAATTATCTTGGCTTTGGGGAGCTTATGGACCTGATTAATGAGTAATTGTGACTGGGGAGTGTCGGGTAGGAGAGCCACAAACAAATCAGTCAAAAATTCTGTCGATTCTTCTGGTTTAATGGACTCAGAAATCCCACGGAACATGACATTGTTCCTACGGGATCTGTCCTCTACATTTGCGCTGTTGGACTCCGAGCGTGCGCACTGGCTCCCAGACACCGGAAGTGGGGCATGCTGACATGCCGGGGTTTGATTCGAGGTGCATGCGCAGTTCTATTCATCCGGTTAGGTAAATATATAAATTCTGGCTCCCCAGCGTTTGTTTCGTACCCCCTGAGGAAGCGTGGGCAAAACGTGCGTTGGGGTGTCTGAAAGCTGTTCCTACCACATCACACTATGGGTAAGACACTGGTCTTTTACTTTCATCTTCACCAATGTTTATTACTATAATTAGTAGGTGCATTCCATGGGATATATGCACTTCAGAATTTATTGTACAAACACCAACTGTGATAGGTCTTTGGTGAATATATCCTTTTGTGTTAGTGAAGTGGGCAGCTAACTTGAACCAATATTATTGGATATCCTCCATTTAACATCCATTGTAGTGATTTTTAATATGTTAATTAAATAAAAAAAATGTTGATGTAATTTTATATTGGAGAATTGAGTGACTCCTTATTTCCGTAGCTTGAGGGTGGAGGGCTCGATGCCCAGCCCCATTATGTAGCAATATGAAGATGTGGTTTTTGCCCATTCTTCCATTAGTTGATGGAATTTTGCTAGTAAGGTAATGATCACTTTTCTTCCATATTTATTTATTAATTATCTTGGCTTTGGGGAGCTTGTGGACCTGATTAATGAGTAATTGTGACTGGGGAGTGTCAGCTAGGAGAGCCACAAACAAATCAGTCAAAAATTCTGTCGATTCTTCTGGTTTAATGGACTCAGAAATCCCACGGAACATGACATTGTTCCTACGGGATCTGTCCTCTACATTTGCAAGTTTTAAGTGCAGCTCCTTCACTTCTTCTCCAAGCTGTTGCTGAGATCATTGAGCTCATTATGGGCCGTGGTTATCTTCACCATATTAGATTCCACATAAGCCGTGCATTCTCCTAGCACCGTACAATCGAGCTGGAAAGTTTGCAAAACTGTTTGTATGTTTTGGTGAAGTGAGCGGAGTTCACGTAACAATGATAGCAAATCCTCTGATACAGGTTTGAATGAGGGAAAATGCATAGATACAACTGGTGATTGCAAGTCTTGTGAGCGGCTCACCTGTAGCATTGGAGCAAGTGTCGTGGTGAAGGTCCCCTGTCCCTTATTAAGAGTGTCAGGCTCCCTATCCAGTGCTGGGGAGAGGGATAGCTGGGCAGGAGAAAATGCTGCTAAAGAATGCTGGGAGGTAACAGGGGATCTCTAGTGTTGGGATCTCAGTCCTGCTCCGTTTGTGCTACCTCTGCCATTTTGGGCTGCCGGCCATGCCCCCATGAGGTACCTCTTAATTGGTATATATATCATTTAAACCTATGGGATGATTTCCAAAAAATAAAAGTACAGCTTTTGGTGGAACATGAAATTTGTATTTCCCCCCCCAGGAATTTACTGTGTTAGTATCCAACCTGTTGTGCCAAAATTTTGTCAACATAGATATACCTCCTATGAACTGTTATGTGGGGTATCTCTTTTTAAGAAAGTAGGACACAACATTTCTGGAAATATTTCAGCAATACCTATGGGGAAGGGACCTAAAAGTGCTCATAGCCCCCTGGATGAATTCCTTTAAGAATGTATTTTTCAAATTGGGGCCAGGTCCACTGTATCAGTGGCATATCAGTGGCTCTGCAAAAGTGATATGTGTCCAAAAACCAGTCTAAAGTTTAAATATGTGATTCAGAAGGCTGAGGGGCTTGAACCGCCCAGTTTCTTGCTATACTTCTAAAAATGTGTTTATTCCCACATATACAGTGGGTACAGAAAGTATTCAGATGCCTTAACATTTTTCACTCTTTGTTGCATTGCAGACAATTGATAAGATCAAAAGGAATGAAGGTATTTTTTGCTAATTTATAAAAACAAAAACATAAATATCACATGGTCATAATTATACAGACCATTTGCTTAGTATTGAGTAGAGGCACCTGTTGAGCTAGCACAAGCATGAGTCTCCTTGGGAACGAGGCAACAAGTTTTTCACACCTGGATTGGGGATCCTTAGCCTCTTCCTTACAGATCCTCTCCAGTTACCTAAGGTTGCATAGTGCATAGCGAAACAGCCCGTCGCCTTGCCGCACGTCGGCGTCCTGTATTACCTGCATATCTGTGAATAAAATTTGATGACTGCATCGGTGAGTGCCGCGATTGTCTTTCTCCTCCTTTCATCTGTGACTACTGCCTTCCTACTGCCTTCCTACCATGGCCTTCACATCCCTGCAGCACACTGCCAGTTGTTATCACTCCAAATGGTCCCACCACGCCTAAGATTTTAAGGCAGCCAGTACCGCTGCTACTCCATTGTGACTTGATACCTTCTCTACCTTTCATTGGTCTAGAGCACACCCGAAAAACGCACCTTCCAGCGTGTTAATAGAAATGGACCCAGAGATGGAGACTAATACAGACACGGGCACTGCAGAAACGATGTTGAACACAGGCAGAGAGGACACCGCTGCGTTTTTTGATCTTTGCAACAAAAGAGACATGTTACAGATGATTAGCACAAAGATGTTGGAACATAAAGTTTTCTCCTTGGCGGATAAAGAAATTAGACTGTTCTGGACCAATCATTCTTTACAGTCCTATAATGATCATGGACTCGTCCCCAGAGGCTTGCGGGTTTATAAAGAACCAGCTCAATATAAGGATGACCCGTTATTTATTGATGCTTGGAAAAAGTTACATCTGCAACATTCCACCAAAATAATGCAATTGGTCCTAGACAGGAATAGAACAGAATATGAACTGATCACCACTGAGCTTTGTAAGGCCAAAACAGAGCTAAGGTCACGCTTATCAGAAAGCCAATTTCAAACATTCTCTAAAAAATTGGAGAAAAAAATGCTGTTGACACAGATTGAGGTGAAAAATAAAAAGAGGGATAAGTTCCTCCGAGACAAGCAAGACTTTGATGAATGTCAGGTTTTTGATTGGCACACAAGTACCTACACCCACAGAAGAAGAGGAGGTAATCGGAGAAGAAATACCAAGAATAAAACCAATACGGACTTTTGGACTACCGAATCTGATTCCAGCCCATCGGACGAGGCTGGTTCAAACAACAGGGACACCACAGTTGTTAATAATGCGGATACCCCTGAACCTCCTATCCCTTTAGGAGACGCACACGTCGGGGTAGGCCGCGGAGGTCGAGGGAGAAAATCGAGTACGAAATGGAAGCAGGTCTCCTGGCGGTAACTGGAACAGGTGATTTGTGTACTAATCGAACTGTGGTTAATCTTACTAATATCTCTCTTGATGATAATGTGATTTCCTTGTTATCGAAAGGACTGAATTTTGCTATACCCAATGTATTTGATTTTACTAATTTTGAAATAGATTTATTTAAAGCATCACGTAAATTAAATCTACTTAGATTCTTTCATGATAGGTATGCACCCGAAAGGGAACGGAGACCAGGCGAAATTCCTAGCACCATTGGACCCTTAGGGTTCAGTTCGCCTGATTCCACCCCCGAGATCGATATCTCGGATGTTCATTTGTTGCACGACCTGCAGTACATGCCTGGTACTGAACCTATCGGTAATGATACGACATTTACATCTATTGAAGAGTTTAGAGGGGGGGTCCCGTCCACCTTCTGCCCACCCTTGCCGGCCGGTCATCCAATTGAGACCTTTGTCCAGTGTGTCACCGAGGACGTCAGTGCCCTGGTCTATCCTTCAGTACCAGATAATCTATCTCTGGGCGAGAGACAGGCACTGAGATTCCTCAAAACGCAGGAAAATTTAATAATTCAAAAGGCCGATAAGGGGGGGAACGTGGTGGTGATGTCACGGGACTACTACTTGTCTGAAGCCAAACGACAGCTTGAGGATGAGTGCACTTATAGACGCCTTGACCATAATCCAACTACTAGTTATTTATCACGTCTCCAGACCTTACTTAGACGTAATGTAGAAAAAGGAGTCCTATCTAAAAGAACAGCTGAACGCCTCCTCCCAAAAAATCCTACATACCCCGTGTGGTATTTCCTCCCTAAGATCCAAAAAACTTTGTGTGATCCACCAGGACGCCCTATTGTTGCCGGCATAGGGTCTGTCACAGAGCCCATTTCCCAATATTTGGACTGGTTATTACGACCCCTACTGACCGACATTCCGGCTTACCTTAAAGAACGACGGCTTTTTTATTAGCTATTGAAGACCTGGTGTGGCAGGATGGATTTAACCTCGCCTCTATCGACGTGGAAAGTCTATATACCCGCATTCCGCAGGACTTGGGCGTTGATGCTGTCCGCCTGGTCCTGCGAAATGCGGATAAGGACACTGAATATATTGATTTTGTGGGTGACGCATTAGAATTCGTATTATCCCATAATGCGTTTATGTTCGGGGATCGTTGGTATGCGCAGAGAGTGGGCACGGCCATGGGCACTCCAGTTGCCTGCACTTTGGCCAATATATTTCTGGCGGTCTTTGAATCCCGCTTTGTCCACTCTCTGCGCAACCCATTCGCCAAACATATACGCACATATCTTAGATATGTGGATGATATATTTATGGTCTGGGACAGTTCACATGACGAATTTCGACTGTTTGTTGACTATCTCAACAGTGCCAACGACATGAACATGAAGTTTACAGCCATATTCGGAGGTGACTCTCTTGACTTTTTCACCCCCCGCATGTCAAAAGCAGTGTACCATTTAGCCAGTTTTTACGTCTTAAAAGACTTAATAGTGACAGTTTACGCTTTGAACAACAAGCACATGAATTGACATCACGTTTCATACAACGGGGTCACCCAAAGGAAGACATCCTCACCGCATTTCACAAAGCCAATGTAATCCCTCGACGGAGTTTACTTTCCAGGGCAAAGAAACGTGGCAATCAGGGTGGCACGAGATTTGCTTTCTCTTTTGATTTTAGCCCTCATGATGGTGCCATTCGTGAGGCTATTAATAAACACTGGAATGTGCTCCACCAGGAACCAAAATTGGCAGAAATTACAGCTTGCAGACCCCTTGTGACCTTCAGACGCAGCCCCACAGTAGGTACTGAGCTGGTCCGGAGTAGATACTCCGTTTCCAGACAAAGTTGGCTCAGTCAGGGTGCTCCTAGAGGTAATTACAAGTGTGGACACTGCAATTTTTGTATGCACAATCTACAAGCAAAAACATTAAATCTAGGGGGCGTGAAAATTGATGTGAAACACTTCATTACCTGTAGAACCACCTATGTGGTGTATGTCCTCATTTGTACATGTAATAAATTTTATATCGGAAAAACTATCCGGAATATGTTTACGAGATTTAGGGAACACCTACATTCGGTGTCTACGGGTAATGGTTGTCCCAGACTGATTGAGCACATGAGGCTGCACCATCCTAATGAACCTAATCCACTCCACTTCGCGGGCACAGAAAAAGTAGAAATTAATCCCAGCGGCGGCGATCGCCAGAGAGAACTTTTGCGCCGCGAGGCTAAGTGGATATTGAGGTGCAGAGCCATGGGCCCTCTCGGTCTGAATGACCATAATGATCTTAGTGTCTTTTTATGATTTTTGGAATAACACCGCTGGGTCCTGCAAAAAAACGTATTGAATTCCATATAGTAACAGTGCTTCTCTCTTGCATTCTCTTATCTGTTATTGTTTTTAAACACACTGCATATTATGGACAAATGTCCAAGTTTGTACGCATTCACATGTGTTGTATTGTTGCCATGTATCTATGACAACCTCTTGGGGCTGGCACTTATAATGCGCACGCCCTGGAAGGATGACGTCAGAGGCTAGAGAAAGCGATACTCACCGCGAAACGGCCCGTCGCCTTGCCGCACGTCGGCGTCCTGTATTACCTGCATTTCTGTGAATAAAATTTGAAGACTGCATCGGTGAGTGCCGCGATTGTCTTTCTCCTTCTTTCATCTGTGACTACTGCCTTCCTACGCTGAGCACCCCCATGGTCTTCACATCCCTGCAGCACACTGTCAGTCGTTATCACTCCAAATGGTCCCACCACGCCTAAGATTTTAAGGTGCATGAGGGTAGTGCCAGTACCGCTGCTACTCCATTGTGACTTGCATAGTGAATGTTGGTGGACAGCCATTTTCAAGTCTCTACAAAGATGCTCAATTGGGTTTAGGTTAGGGCATTGGCTGAGCCAGTCAGGAATGGTCAAAGGGTTGTTCTATAGCCACTGCTTTGTTATTTTAGCTGTGTGGTTAGGTTTATTGTCTTCAATCCAATGTTAGGTCCAGAGCATTGTGGAATATTGCATTCAGGATATCTCTGTACTTGATCAATACCAAAAAAAGAATAACCACTACATAAGTTACGTGTCCATATACTAAAAACGAAACACAATACCGACAATAGTAATCAGGACCATATTCACCAAAAAATCACAATACATGAGACAATGACATGCAACTAATCAATATTTATTTGTTATTCACACAAGGTACCAAAAAGGACAACACAATTAAAAACATCACTAAAATACACAACAACAAGCACTCATAAGCGGTGGTGGTAAAAGGTAACACAATTAAACCACAATAGGTATAGAGTTAAATATACAGAGTACAGTATATGCCTTCATTATAGTGTCCAGACCCAATAGTCATTATGCCCAAAAAGCAAGAGGGCATTAGTTGTACAAAGGCCTACCACTCTACCGAGACAACTTACTACAACCACCACCGCAGCATCCCGACGTACGTTTCGCCGTCGCTTCCTCAAGGGGATGTGTTATCTCTGTACTTGGCCACATTTATCTTTCCCTCAATTTTATCCTGTCATCCTATCTCAGCAGCTGAAAAACATGCCCATAGCACAATGTTGCCACAATCATGTTTTACTGTTGCGATTGTATTTGGCAGTTTATGAGCAGTGCCTGGTTTTCTTCACAAATGCCGCTTAAAATAAATACCAAAATGACCAATCTTTGTCTCATCAGACCAGAGATTCTTATTTCTCATAGTCTTGGAGTTCTTCAAATGTCTTGCACTGAGGAGAGGCTTCCGTCAGCACTCTCTGTGATAGAGCCCCGACTGGTGGAGGGCTGCGGTGATAGTTGAGTTTGTGGAGCTTTCTCCCATCTCTCTACTGCATCTCTGGAGCTCAACCACAGTGATCTTAGGGTTCTTCTTTACCTACCTCACCAAGGCTTTTATCCCATGAGTTCTTAGTTTGGCTGGACGGCCAGGTTGAGGAAGAATTGTGATCGTCCCACACTTATTCCATTTAAGGATTATGGAGACAATTGTTCTCCAAGAAGTGCTGCAGAAATTCTTTTGTAACCTTTGCCAGATCTGTGCTTTGCTACAATTCTGCCTCTGACCTCCTTGGACAGTTCCTTAGACCTCATGATTCTTCATGTGCTCTCATGTGCACTGTGAAATGGGTGGAGTCACAAAGTGACTGACATGAATATCACACATCTCTTGTTACACGCTGCTCCCTCTGGTAGGCTGCAAGGTAGGCTTACAATATTAATATTCTACAGATAGGAAGTATGCATTTTTTAGCTTAAGAACAGTGCAGACCAGTGGCATAACTAGATGCTTATGGGCCCCAGGGCAAAATTCCCAACAGGGCCGCCCCCTCGCTATGCATAAAAACATTGAACACCATCCACCATTAGCCATAATTAATGTCCCCCCGTCCACCAGTAGCCATAATTAATGTCCCCCGGTCCACCAGTAGCCATTATTAATGTCCCCTTCGTCCAGTAGTAGCAATAATTAAAGCCCCCCCGTCCACCAAGTAGCCATAATTAATGTCCCCCCGTCCACCAGTAGCCATAATTAATGACCCCCTACCAGTAGCCATAATTAATGCAACCCCCATCCACCAGTAGCCATAATGAATGTCCTCCCCCCCCAATCCACCAGTAGCGATAAAAGGATGTGGCCCTTTTTCGTTTTTGCATTTTAATTTTTCACTCCCCACCTTCAAAAATCTGTAACTTTTTTATTTTTACATGTACAGAGCCCCTCATCTGGGGATCCGGCACAGGCGACGGCTGGTGATGCGTCTGCCAGGTCTAGTGCCGGGTCATAGAGCCTGTCATTAAGCCTGCGTCGGCCTAAGTAATCAATGAGGTGGGTTGGAAGGTGGATGAGGTGGGTGGGATGGTGGGCAGATCGGGGGCCTGTTCCTATTTTGAATTGGGACAGCTCCGGGCCCCCCTGATCCAGCGCACAGACCAGATGCAGAACAGTCCATGCACTGAAATGGGAAGCCCTGCAGCTGTCACAATTTAAAACATCTGCCCACTGTGCTGCGCTGAGTTATCAGCGCAGCGCAGGGGTCAGGTGCGGTCCTCTGTATAACAATGGGCCCGGTCTCAGTCGCGACCACTGCGACCGCGATCGGTTTGCCCCTGGTGCAGACCATAGTTAGCACAGTTCTATGGAAACCTATCATTAGGTTTATTAGGGAAAATCTAGTCATATGTTCACTTTAATATTATGTTACAGATTCCGGATTTGTACACAAGGCAGAATTCTGTGTAAGAATTTGCACAGAGGCAAATGGATCCATCCAACTGCGGAGGTGTAGGATATATTTTGCAGTCAGTTAAGGAACCATGTTCTATTACTTTATAATATTGTTTTCCTATAGATACAATTCCAGTTTTGTTCAATCAGTTTCAGGGCAGCATCTATTTTTCTGTTGGAATAGGAATACAAAAGTACAACAAAGCACCATTGATGTTGTTTTCTGTAGTTTAAGCTGTTAATTTTTGACCTCTAATATATTTATATCATTCAATGAAAAACAAATAAGTGTGGAATGTTATAGGGTAGTATGTTTTGACTCAATGGGAATATTAAGTTGTCAGGAGCTAAGATTAATTTATGTGTAAATGTATATTTAATAGTGTTTAAATTGAAGGTCAATGTATGTGATCAATTTCAATATCCTCTAGTACCTTGAAGCAATCTGGGGGGACCCATTATCAATAGATGACAATTGACAATCGTATCATGTTTCTAGAGTTTAATTATTATGCTCCTTTATACAATTTTTTTTAAAGGGGTATTCCAATGAAGTTTATTGAATATACTCAGCATTAAAAAATTACACATTATCTAATTCACTGTTATTAACAAAAATACAGCATTTCACTGATATAATTCCAACCTGTCTCTATCAGTCCTGGTATACACAATTTTAGTTGCCCCTGGTTTCCGACCCTGTAACTTATGACTTTAGGGTCAGCATTATCTTGCCTGACACTGTGGATCTGAGCTGTTCCCTGCAGCAGCCCCTCCCCTGCATTCCAAGATGAGCTCTCACTGATACACACCAACTTCCTGTTGTCAAACAGCAGCAGTGAGAAGGGAGCTACAAACTACAGGCAGATAAGCTCTCCGGGGAGGGGGATGGAGGCACAGCAGATCTGATAGTGTGAGAGCAGAGATGTAGCAGAGCTGACTGTCTTTGTGTTTAATACACATCCCATGGATGTCATGATCTCATCTCAATAAAATATCTTTATTGAGTAAGCATCACTGGGGGATTGAGATTTGAGAATTTTCTTTCATGGGCAAACCCCTTTAAAAAAGATTTTATTTTCTATTAAACATGTAATATATGGTGCATGTTTCCTCGTTTTATACTGTTACAGAATAATGAAAGCTTAAACAGTTATTGTTCTTGATTTTATTTGTAAATACTGTCTTGAAGCAAGCATTTAGCAGTTATATTTGTAGGAGTATTTACATCTCTGTTGCATTCTGCACAAGTACTTTCAATTATATAAACATATTTTCAATTACGGTTACTGGGAATAAATACTATATGTTACAAATATGTGGAGTGCTTTGTACAAAGATATCTTGCCAGTGCTCAAATTAATTGTTGGTATCTAAATCTTGTTGGCATTGGAAAACAACTCCAATGAAAACAAAACCAACTGGCAATAACAACATGCATACTGAAATTAAGCAATAATAATGACAGCAAACACATTTGCTTAATGATAGAAAGTTGAGATGTTAGGAATAATCATATATTTATCATATGAAAATAAACTATAGGTAACTATACTATCCACAGGTGCAAGGCCACAATATTTGTCCGAGCCCTAGCCTATAAATTAACTATTTTCGTGACTGGATGTGCACATTTAGCTGATCAATATTTCCATACCAAAATGTGTGTCCACATATCAACCAATGATAAATTATTATTACCGTATATACTTGAGTATAAGCCGACCCAAGTATAAGCCGAGACCCCCAATTTTACCACCAAAAACTGGAAAAACCTGTGGACTCGAGTGTAAGCCGAAGGTGTAGTATACAGCCAGCCCCATGTAGTATACATCCAGCCCAATGTAGTATACAGCCTGCCCCCTGTAGTATACAGCAGCCAGCCCCCTGTAGTATACAGCCAGCCCCAAGTAGTATACAGTCTGCCCCCTGTAGTATACAGCCTGCCCCATGTAGTATACAGCCTGCCCCATGTAGTATACAGCCTACCCCATGTACTATACAGCCAGCCTCAAGTAGTATACGGCCTGCCCCAAGTAGTATACAGCCAGCCCCATGTAACATACAGCCTGCCCCAAGTAGTATACAGCCTGCCCCAAGTAGTATACAGCCTGCCCCCAGTATGCCAAGCGAATAAAAAATAAATAAATACTCACCCTCCGACTATACTCATCTTTGATGCTTGGCATGGCTCCCGGTCCTCAGCAGCGGCTCCCGATCCTCGGCAGCGGCTCACGGTCCTTGGCGGTGACTCACAGTCCTCGGTGGCGGCTCACGGTCCTCAACGACAGTTCACAGTCCTCACGGCAGCTTCCGAACCTTGGCGGCGGCTTCTCTTTTCTTACTTCACTAGCCGGCAGTCGCGTCCATGCGATCTGCCGGTGGGCGCACACTATGATGCGGCGGTGTCGCTGCTGATGACATCATCGATGGCAACACCGCCGCATCATAGTGTGCACCCACCGGCAGATCGCATGGACGCGACTGCCGGCTAGTGAACTAAGCAAAGAGACCGGGAGCCGCTAGTGAAGAAAGAAGAGAGAAGCGGAGCCGCCGCCGAGAGTCGGGAGCTGCTGTCGAGGATCCCGGTGCCGGAGGGTGAGTATTATTATTTTTTTTTTAGTTGACTAGAGTATAAGCCGAGGTGAGGTTTTTCAGCACATTTTTTGTGCTGAAAATCTCGGCTTATACACAAGTATATACGGTATCTTTTATCAGTGCAGTTTACAGCAACTTACCCTCCAAAAGCTCCAAATATAACAAGCGACTGTTCTCTTAGCATATCCAGAACCAAACAATGTAATTCTATTTCATGCCCTGCAATAAAACTTTTTGATGGTCGACTCCATGCCTACCAATAATCTCTTATCATGGAGTTGGCTTAAGAGGGAATACAGTCGCAATTCCTTACTATGCACCATTGATTACCACTTCAGCAAGGCTTATATGCCAGGAAATAATAAAAAATGAAAATATACAAGGTTATTTTCTGCATTTGGAAAAAAATGTCCCCGCGCCTGCGCACTCGCTGCTGCCGGTGACTTTTCATACGTGGAAAGTCGACGGCTGCGTTTTTTCTACGCCAGGCCCTGTCCAGCGTAGGATAAACGCTGCGCTGCCGGCAGCCCCGATACATCAAGAGGTGGAAGCTGCGAACTTGCAGTGGCGGGGCTATCATTCACTGGCGCACAATCGCCAGCGTATTATAAATATCCCCCATAATGTCTATACTGCTGTTGTTAGATTTTTCTCTGTTGCTAATGATGAATGATATTTCTGTTCCACCTTTAGACTTTTGGATAGTTTATAATACCTACTTTATGAAAGGAAATCTACCATCAAAATCAAGCATGATAAACCAGGGACACTTATTAAAAGATCCAAGCATGGCTATCTCCTTATATATTAATGTCTTTGACCTTGTTTCTTCTGAAATGAACTCTAAAAATTATCCTAATGAGCCTGAGCAGCTATCCAAGGCTCTTCATGGCTAAACAGGTTGTTACACAGTGTATGGAGCTCTTCCCCTACTGTGAGCTATAACTTCTTCTGTTGCTGTAAGATGACAGCAGACAACAGGGAGAAGTGCTGTGGGAGCCGAAAGGGTTGGGTGTTACAATGCAATTGCTTGGGAAGGCAAAGCACAGTGGGGCTAGGGTAGCCCTTCTGGCTCCTAGACATCATTTTAGAAGTTGATGTAGGAGGCAATGGATAACAAATATAAGGATATTACCAGTGCCTGAATCTATGAGTAAGTGTTCCTGTTCTTTCATGTGTGATTTTGATGGAAGATTTTAATTGGCTAACTTTGGGTAAGAATGTTATAATCTCTCAATTTAAACAACCATTCTCATTCCGTGATGATAACACCTGTCTCAGAGAACTAAATGAGAAAACTAGCTTCTCACATAACACAGGGAAGACAGCGGAAGCTCAGGGAGTTAAATACATGGCCCAGATCCTGGTGTAGAGCAGAGGCATTTGGGTTCCTAGAGCACTGGGATGACTTTTCATTGGGGTACATTGGGTTTCATTTCGGCAGATAACTTGCACCTAAATGGAAGGGGGGCTGCTGTGCTGGGGGAGAAGTTCCTAACAGTGGTGGCAGAGTATTTAAACTAGGATAGGGGAAGGAGGAAAAGAAAGACACAAAAGGGGTAAACAGGTCAGAGAGGGGCAGGTTATGTTGGTGGGTGGTGAAGTGGGCAGTAAACAGGGGAGTAGGGCAATGGATAAGGAGATCCACAAGTTACAAAACAATAGTAAGGATATATGTGCCAATAAAATTACCACAAATCAAATAAATAACTGTAGAAAATTAAAGTGTATGTTCACAAATGCCAGAAGTATTGCAGGCAAAATGGGTGAGCTTGAGGCCCTGGTATAAGAGGAACAGTTAGATGTAGTTTGTGTAGCGGAGACAAGGCTTGATGCATCACATGATTGGGGTGTTAATATTCAAGGTTTTACACTCTTTCAGAAAGACAGGCCAAATAGGAGGGGAGGTGGTGTGTGTCTGTATGTTCGAAGAGACTTAAAAGCAAATTAGACATTGGTCAATGAAGAGTGTGAAGAGGCTGAAACTTTGTGGTCTAATTTATAGACCCCCCCCCCCAATATATATTGTATATACTTGTGTATAAGCCGAGTTTTTCATCACAAAAAATGTGCTGAAAAACGTCCCCTCGGCTTATACACGAGTCAATATGTGCTGAAAAAACTTAAAAAATACTTAAAAAATAATAAACTTATATACTCACCCTCCGATGTCCGCTTCTGGCTTCCGCGCCTGTCTTCTGTAAGATCTTGCTGGCCGTCGCCATTGCTCTCTCACAGGGCGCGTCTAGTATGACGTCAGCGGCGGCGCGTCATACTATGTGCCTGCCAGCCGGGAGAGAGCGGTGGCGGCACCCAGCATGATCTTACAGAAGACAGAAGACGGGTGCAGAAGCCAGAAGAGGACCCACGTGGACATTAGGGGAGCAGAGCTGCACATCAGGGCCACCGGAGGGTGAGTATATAAGTTAATTTTTTTTTTAATGCTTGGCAGGCTGGGCTGTGCTGTATACTACTGGGGGCAGGCTGGGCTGTGCTGTATACTACTGGGGGCAGGCTGGGCTGTGCTGTATACTACTGGGGGCAGGCTGGGCTGTGCTGTATACTACTGGGGGCAGGCTGGGCTGTGCTGCATACTACTGGGGGCAAGCTGGGCTGTGCTGTATACTACTGGGGGCAGGCTGGGTTGTGCTGTATACTACTGGGGCAGGCTGAGGTGGCAGTATACTACTGGGGGCAGGCTCTGCTGTGCTGTATACTACTGGGGGCAGGCTGGGTAGGCTGTATACTACTGGGGCAGGCTGAGGTGGCTGTATACTACTGGGGGCAGGCTGTATTACTGGGGGCAGGCTGGGCTGGCTGTATACTACTGGGGGCAGGCTGGGCTGGCTGTATACTACTGGGGGCAGGCTGTATACTACTGGGGGCAGGCTGTGCTGTGCTGTATACTACTGGGGGCAGGCTGTATACTACTGGGGGCAGGCTGAGGTGGCTGTATACTACTGGGGGCAGGCTGTATACTACTGGGGGCAGGCTGGGCTGGCTTTATACTACTGGGGGCAGGCTGTATACTACTGGGGGCAGGCTGTATACTACTGGGGGCAGGCTGGGCTGGCTGTATACTACTGGAGGCAGGCTGGGCTGGCTGTATACTACTGGGGGCAGGCTGAGGTGGTTGTATACTACTGGGGGCAGGCTGTGCTGTATACTACTGGGGGCAGGCTGGGCAGGCTGTATTCTACTGGGGGCAGGCTGAGGTGGCTGTATACTACTGGGGGCAGGCTGTATACTACTGGGGGCAGGCTGGGCTGGCTGTATACTACTGGGGGCAGGCTGTGCTGTATACTACTGGGGGCAGGCTGGGTAGGCTGTATACTACTGGGGGCAGGCTGGGCAGGCTGTATACTACTGGGGGCAGGCTGTATACTACTGGGGGCAGGCTGGGCTGGCTGTATACTACTGGGGGCAGGCTGTATACTACTGGGGGTAGGCTGTATACTACTGGGGGCAGGCTGGGCTGGCTGTATACTACTGGGGGAAGGCTGTGCTGTGCTGTATACTACTGGGGGCAGGCTGGGCAGGCTGTATACTACTGGGGGCAGGCTGAGGTGGCTGTATACTACTGGGGGCAGGCTGTATACTACTGGGGGCAGGCTGGGCAGGCTGTATACTACTGGGGGCAGGCTGGACTGGCTGTATACTACTGGGGGCAGGCTGGGCAGGCTGTATACTACTGGGTGCAGGCTGTATACTACTGGGGTCTGTGCTGTATACTACTGGAGGCAGGCAGGGTTGGCTGTATACTACTGGAGGCAGGCTGGGCTGGCTGTATACTACTAGGGGCAAGCTCGGCTGGCTGTATACTACTGGGGGCAGGCTGTATACTACTGGGAGCAAGCTGGGCTGGCTGTATACAACTGGGGGCTGGCTGTATACTACTGGGGCAAGCTGGGCAGGCTGCATACTACAGGGGGCAGGCTGTATACTATAGGGGGCTGGCTGGCTATATACTGGGGGGGGTCTATGACCAATGCATTTCCCACCCTTGGCTTACTCGAGTTAATAGGTTTTCCAAGTTTTTGGTGGTAAAATTAGGGGTCTCGGCTTATACTCGGGTCGACTTATACTCGAGTATATACGGTATCTGAGGAAACAAAGGGTCACCTTTATAAACAGTTGGAACGGGCTGCACAGGAGGGGACAGTAGCGATCGTGGGAGAGTTTAACTTTTCAAATACAAATTGGGGTCAGGTCTCTTCTTCATCTGTGAAGGGGAGACATTTTATCAACATTCTGCAGGATAATTGTATGGTACAGCTTGCAGATAATCCCACGAGAGGTGATGCTTTGTTGGAACTTGTAATCTCTAACAATCCAAAAAGTGTCCAAAATGTCAATGTCAGTCAATGTTAATTTCCTCTTAACCCCTTAAGGACGCAGCCAGTTTGTAGCTTAAGGCTCAGCCTAATTTATTGTATTCTGGCATGCGTTGCTTAATATGGTTATAACTTTTGAACACTGTTACTTATCTAAATGATTCTGGGAGTGTTTTTTCCTCACACTCTTTTTTTCCGAATCTGTCAGGTATTCCAACGGCCAATCCCCGTTTTTTTGTTGCATGCAAGCCGGCGCGATGCGACACAATTCGATTGCGTTTGTCAAAAACCCGGGGCAATTTGGCGCAAAATGGTAAAATTCGGAAAACCCAGCAGAAAAACAAGATTCAGACGCTTAGTAAATGTGCCCCAATGTGTTTTCAGGCATATAGATTTACCACCGAAATAAGTTGCTGAATAACATGTAGACATGGTAGACATGTATGTCTACCATACATTTGGATAATTTATTTTGATGTCACGCGGCTTACAAATCCAATATCGATTTTCCGTATTTTCAGAATTGACTATTTTGGGGATAAATACTGTTTTGAATAAAATTTTACATATTTAACATAAAAAAACCCTATATAATCAACCAATTTTCATATCTGCACCCTTCAAGCTATCAGATACAGCTTTTAGGAAGATTCCAGGCTGCACTACAGGATATAGATTGGGATCAGATACTGTCAAATGATAATACTAATGTTAAATTGGGGACATTCAAATCTGTACAGGGTCATTATAAAAGGGCTAGATTACACCCTGGGTGGTTCACAGCTGCAGTAAAAAGGTCAATTAATGATAAAAAAGGGCATTCGCCTTGGACGCAGAAAAAGCGGTTGATAGAGTCCACTGGCAGTGGTTGGACCTGGTACTGGATAAAAATGGCTTCTCAGGCAATTTATGAACTTTTATTTCAGTTTTATAAGCCAACCCTAGTGCGGAGATACTTTTGAAAGGCTGCATATCCAGACTTATACATCTAAACAGAGGTACGCGAAAGGGGGCCCCTTGTAGCCCCTTTTATTCGATTTGGCACTGTAGCCACTTGCAAAGGCCCTCCGCTTGCCAACGATTAATGGGGGATCAGGGTGTACAACAGTTGTGTAAAAACTGCTATGTTTGCAGCTGACATATTACTATTTATAACTGACCCAGTGTGCATGGTTCCCTGGATATTGACACATATTGAAAAATTTGGGGAGGTAGCAGGGTTCAAGGTAAACCTGACCAAGAGTGATCCATTCCTGTTTGCGGAACAACATGCTATAAAAACAATAGGGATAGGGCTTGCCACCAAAAGCATAAATATTTAGGTATACATATAGGGAAATCATCTTCCTCTCTGTATACTTTAAAACCCACTACTCCTACAGAAAATAAAAGCAGAGCTTCTGCACTGGGAGTCTCTGCCATTGAATATCTCTGGCAGAATATAACTTGATAAAAATGATTAGCTTCACTCGGCTACTTTACCCCCTACAGACTCTACCCCAGCTATTAAAAACGGCAGATATAAGTGATCTGAACAAAGCATTTACCAGATTCATATGACAGGGCAAAAAGCAAAGAATATCCCTAAAACACCTAATCTATACTTAGCCTTCTGGCAGAATGAACTTCCTGGAAGTAAGGCGATACAACCATGCCCCTTTACTGTGACATCTAATCGACGGGATACATGGCACAAACCAATTCTCTAATATACAGTAGAACAAGAACAAGCACTCTGTCAAGGCCTTGGCTTAGTAGCTGCCCTACACCTATCCTACACAAAAGTGCAAAAATTAGCAAAGCAGTCGACTCTATTGAGGGACACCATTGCAACATGGAAAGTGTTGCACAAAGAATTTGGAATATCGTATCAGATGTCAAAACATCTCAGTCTGTGGGACAATCCAGAAGTTTAAGCAGGAACGACAAGTGGGTTATTCTTACCATGAGGGCATCAATTGGATGCGACATATGATCCACAACAGGGAGCCAAGACTTAAATCCCTGATGGAGTTGACAGCTGAATATGCATTACCAAACAGACAGGACTTTCCCTACATTCAGCTAGTGACATTTTGTAATTCGAAGACACAAAATTTGGCAAGTGAAATGACTACAAATACATTTGATGAAGTGCTTGGGGAAACAGGTTGGAGAAGATCTATATCAATACAATATACCATGTCGGAAAGGAAGGGGGAAACTGCAGAGCAGCCACTTAACTTCCCATCTTTGGAATAAAGGCTACGTGTGAATCATGTATCCTTTCGCTTCCTCCTGTGTTGGGCTGGGGTACGCTGACATATCCTAAGCGTGAAACCTTTTACTAACTTATGCATGCAGTCATATACACTTTTAACATACCAGCAACAGAATTATGTCTGAACAGGATCACTAAATGTCCAAAATGTGAGGCACCACTAGTAGACCTTTATCATGCCATATGGACATGTCCCAACTTACAATCTTACTGGACAAAAGTACGGGATCAAATTGCCAGATCTTATTCAGTTACACTTCCACTCACAGCTTTAGGAATATTATTTCATTCAATGATGCCTGAAGAGGAAAATAAGGAGGTAGGGGAACCTTTACCACCAATCATACATATCGCACTGTTGGTGGCTAAAAGGTGCCATTGGTTGGAAGTCGCCGGTTGCGTTTTTTTCTACGCCAGGTCTCTATGTCTCCTGCGATTATAAATGATTATACCGTAGTTGTCATTGTTACTATGTCTGTAACTATCTGCCTAAATGAAACACTGTCATAGCATAATTATGGCAGACGTTAAAGGAAACCTACCACTTGAAGTGGTAGGTGTAAGATGCATATACCGAGCACCAGCTCAGGGTGAGCTGGTGCCGGTGCTTACTTTCATTAGTGTCCTAAAACGCTGTATCGGGGTTTAAATGCTTTTTATTCTTTACAACCGAAGGAGCTTCTGCGCACCAAGCTGTAAAGAATAGAAAGTGTTTAAACCGCGATACAGCAGTTTAGGACACTAATGAAAGTAAATGTATATGCATCTTACACCTACCACTTCAAGTGGTAGGTTTCCTTTAAGTCACAAGGGCGCTAGTTGCGTCCAGGTATGTTATTGATACTGAAACTCTGAAAATCAGTGTTTCTTTTATTAATGTCTGTATCAATAATGTATATATAAACAATGCATGCATGTATGTTTTCTTCAATCAGACCAAATAAAGCTTTTGAAAAAAGAGGGCATTCAAAAAATATATATCTGACAGGTCACCAGAGGCATTCAGTAATTACAAAATGCTTACCAAACTCTGTAAGAAGGTAATAAAATCAGCCAAAATAGAAAATGAAGTATATGAATGCGAAGAAAAATGGGTCAGAGTAGGTTGGACGCCTATATACTACTGAAAAGGGGGCATTGGTGACTAGAGACCAAGAGAAGGCAAAGATACCGTACTTAATGGGGTTTTTTTTAGCTCCGTTTATACAATAGAAGAAAGTGCCGTGGGTGGTACCAGTGTGGGACATGAATCCTGTAATATACTAGACTGGCTGAATGTAGACATGATCCAATCTAAGCTCAATAAAATAAATGTGTAAAAAATAAATGGGTTAAAGTCCAAAGTTCTTAAAGAACTCAGTTCTGTTTTTCTCAGTTGGTGTTATCTGCAAAAATAGACACAGTGCTATTAATTCCTGCGTCTATACCATTAATAAATAAATGAAATAGCAGGCCGAGCACAGAGCCCTGGGGTATACCAGTTATAACTGGTGACCATTCGGAGTAGGAATCATTAACCACAACTCTCTGGATACGATCCTTCAGCCAGTTTTCAATGCAATTGCAATTGATTCCTTCAACACCAATATTAATAAGACCTTAAATTACCCATCACGTGTCTATGAGGGATATTGTCAAATGCCTTTGCAAAGTCCAAGAACACAATATCCACAGCAGCTAATCCATTCAGGCATCTGCCACTGTACAACATCTTCAGAGATTCCCTAATGACTGGTACAGTGCCAAGTGACTAGCACAAGGCGAATGTGGTGCCAATATTTAAAAAAGGCTCTATTGGAATTGGGTTGCTAAAAGACTACAAGAAGTATGTGATATCATATAGTATAATAAGTGACAGCCAGCATGGGTTTACTATGGATAGAAGTTGTCAGACTATCCTGATCTGCTACTATGAAGAGGTGAGCAGATGCCTGGATGGAGGAGATGCTGTGGATTTTGTGTTCTTGGACTTTGCAAAGGCATTTGACAGTGTCCCTATTAGAAATTAACCCCTTATCACCGACACTAGTTTTCAGCTCAATGACCAGACTCGATTTTTCAAATCTGACATGTCTCACGATAATTGGTTATAACTTCGGAACGCTTTAACATATCCCGGTGATTTTGAGAATGTTTTCTCGTGACACATTGTACTTCATGTTAGTTATAAAATTTAAGTGATACGTTTTGCGATTCTTTCTAAAAAAAAGTGAAAATTTGGCAAAAGTTTGTAAAAATTCTTCATTTTCCAAGTTTGAAATGTTCTGCTTTCCAGATAGGAAGTAAAACTACCCAAAAAGCTTGATAAATTACATTTACGGAATGTCTGCTTTATGTTGGGATGATATTTTATGCATCCTCTCACTTTTCTAGGATGTTATGAGGTGCAGAACTTTAGGTGCGATTTTTCTCATTTTCATGAAAATTGCCAAAACTCACATTTTGAGGGAAAACTCAGCTTCCAAGTGACATTGTAAGGCCTAAATAATAGTAAAACCCCATAAATTACCCCACTATAGAAACTTCACCCCTCAACGTATGTAAAACAACTTCTATTAAGTCTATTAACCCTTTAAGTGTTTCACATGGGTTAAAACAATATGGACCTGCGATTTAGAAACTATGGAATTTTTTGGGAAAATACATTCATTTAGGCCAAACTGACAGTTTCAGAATAAATTAAATGATAAAACGCACTGCAACGTTTGATGCCCAATTCCTCCAGAGTGTACTGATACCCCATATGTGGTGGTAAACTTCTGTACGGGCGCACGGCCGAGTATAGAATGAATGGAGGCGCCATTCACTGCAGATTTGTATTGTCACATTGTACTACCTATACATTTTTATTTTTTTTGGTAATGCAAACATATGAGGGCTTATTTTTTACGGAATGAGATACAATGTATAGATAATTCATTTAGGGTGGTCTATAGCTTATTCATGAGATTTTATTAACTATTTCAAGGGGGACACAAACAAAATCATCAATTTTTATTTTGGATTTTTAGAATTTTTTTCCCCCCGCTCACCGTAATGTAAAAATAATATTTTATCTTTATTCTCTGGTTCACTACGATTGCGGTGATACCTCATTTATATAGTTTTTCTTATCTTTGCTCAATTTTCCTGAGCAAAACCAATATTGGAGAATATCGCATTGTTTTTACTATTGACAATTTTTATTGCCATAACTTCTGTATTTTTATGTTGTCAGACCTTGGTTGAGGGCTTATTTTTTGCGAAAAGAGTTGTTCTTTTCAGTCGTATCATATTAGGGAACGTAGCTTTTTTTGATCACTTTTTAGAACATTTTTTGTGATGGTGTTTGATGAAAAATTGTATATTACGGGAAGTTTTTCGTAGTTTTTTTTTTCATCGTTCACCGAGCGGGTTCGATATTGATTTAGATTTATTGTACAGATTAATACAGACGCGGTGATACCAAATATGTATGTTTTTGTGTTTTATTTACTGTATTTGCATTTTATGTATTACTGGGGAGATTATGGGACTTTTATTTATTTATTTAATTATATTATAAAAAGATTTAAATTTTTTTTTTAACTTTTTTACATTTTCTACTTCTTTGCTTGAATAAGCGATCATCTGATCACTTATTCAAGCCTTTACACTGCAATACACTTGTATTGCAGTGTATAGTGTAAGTAACTGAGCATGCCGCCGGAACCCCTTGTGTAGTGTCCCCTAGACATGTCTGTCTAGTCTGTGACTGTGTTATTGTGACTTGTATATTTTAGTACTGTAATTGCTTCCCCGTATGTAATATAACCTGTATTGTGCTGTATTGCAATGTCATGTAACTATGTTTCTATGCAACCAAGGAACTAGCAACATGTAAGAATGCGCATCTCAAAGTATTTATGTAATTGTATCGTTACATAACTATTGTCTCGAACTGTGTAACAATCGCCAGAACACTATGTAAAAAATTATTTCCCACCAGAGGGGATCAATGAAATTATTTAGAGATGGGCTAATCGATTGTAACGAAGTGGAGCATGTTTAGAATTTCAGGAAAACTTTGGTTCTGCACGAATTTGAAGTTTGCGGTGATTCGTGGGAACACATTTTTTTCCCCTTTATAAGCAAAATGGCCACAAGCACACAATTCTTTTTTGTTGCTAAAGTAGATATTAATAAATCTGTGTCAAATCCACAGAGTTGGAGAGATTTTTGCTCAAAGTCCAGGGTGTCAGTTTGTGGGGTTCTGTATTCCCCAAATTTAAATTCTTTTTTGTTGCTAAAGTTGATGTCAAGAAATACATGTCAAATCAACATGGTTGATTAACCAATATGTCAGACAGAGAGGTGGCAGGTGGAGCAGGCACAGGTCGCAGCACAGTAAGGGGACATCACAGCAGGGGTGACTCTGTGAGGCCAGAACTGCCGGTGTTATCTAACGGCAGTATGTTGATGAACAACCCAAAAATTCTCGATTGGTTGCTTAAGTCATACACTTCCTCCCAAATGACATCTGACAACCCCAGCCAAGAATACGTGGGTTTATCAGATACAATCCTTAGTTGGCACAGCCCAGGAGCATGCAAGCGGCCCTCACCTGTCCTCACCCAGCCTCGGTCATGTTCATTTCTCTCAGCCAGAGATCTACTAGATGGTCTGCGCTCAGCGCCACTATAAAGCGAGGATGAACTCTTTGAGGACACTCAGCAGCTGCTTGGCAGTGAATAGGTGGGGCAGACATCCGCTGCTTCATGCAGTAGCCAGGAAAGTAGAGATATGGAGAGTGGCACGGGAGGTTATGTTGCACTTGCAAGTAGTCAGGCTGTGCAAACTGAGACCGTTGAAGAGAATAGCAGGGACAGGGAAACACAAATCGATGATGATGTAGCCGATTGCACTTGGGAGCTTGGTAAAGCAAGGGCTTCATCATTATCGTCGGGAGAGGAGGGTGTCAGCTTGCGCATCAGGTAGTGAAGCAGGCAGCAAGTCACTACAGTGGCCATGAGTCAGCAGGTTGGCAGCAGTGCGAGGATGGGAGGTAAAGATCTGCGGGGTACAAAACTCGCTTCGCAGGTCCAAGTAAGCTGTTGCATAGGGGCTCAGTGAGGCAACGGTGTTAGTATTCACTCAGTGCAGAGTGTTGGTACTAAGATCAACTCGGCGGTTTTGGCAGTTTTTTGTTAAGACACCAAAGGAGCCGAGCGTGTGTATATTTAGTATGTGCAGGCAGAAAGTGAAGCGTGGCCAGGGAGCTAAAGTTGCCACCATGGCCCTGCGTCAACGCATGCAGCATCACCATCAAATGGCCTGGGAGAAACGTGTCTCAGATGTGGTGGTCCCTCCTGCCGCAGCAACAGCAGCAGCACCTAGTGGCTCATATGCCATTTCAGCCAGTCAAGGCTCCAGCACCTCTGGCGAAGGGAGCTGTTTGTCTTTGACATAATCTCCCGGTCCAGATACTCCTGCTCTTCGCTATGCATGGTGCCAGCAGTCATTGAAGGAGGCGATTAAAAAGAGCCAATTCTATGCATCCAGCCATCCTAAGGTGCAGAAGCTGACCATGCTCCTGTCCAAGTTGTTGGTACTGCAGTCCCTCCCTTTCCAAGTCATAGACTCTGCACAATTCAGACAACTAATGGCTCGTGCCAAGCCGAGGTGGAGAGTTCAAAAACAAAATTTCTTTTCCAAAAAGGCAGTACCAGCCCTTCACAAATATGTAGAACAGAAGGTGGGCCTGTCCTTGAGCTTATAGGTTTCTTCCAAGGTGCACGGCAGTGCAAACATGTGGAGCTGTAATTACGGTTAGGGCCAGTGAAAGTCCTTTATGGCCCACTGGGTGAATGTGCTTCCCTCCCAGCCACACCAACAACTTGAACAGGAGACACCGCTTTCTCCTCCACGTTGTCAAACTGCTGCTCCTGCGCCTCCTCCTTCTCCACCACCACCTCCAAAAGTCTAAGTGCTGCTCCATAATACCACATGTGCAGGGCCCAGCTGTTTCACACAGTTCTTCATCTGGTTTGCCTGGGCAAAGAAAGTCACACAGGGGAGGAACTGTTCCACGTCATGCAAGAAGAAATCAATGTGTGACTTTTTTCCTTGACAACTGCAAATCGGAACCATGGTGATAGAAAATGGGAGGGACATGGGGTCCACCTGCACCCAGGAGGGATGGTCCAGGTGGAGGATCCCCTGGACTACTGGGCAGCCAAATTTGATGTGTGGCCGCAATTTGCAGAGTTTGCAGTAGAGAAGCTGTCCTGCCTGGCCAGTAGTGTGGCATCAGAGTGGGTGTTCAGTGCGGCAGGGGCCATCATTACCCCAAGGAGAACCCGCTTGCCCACCCGTAATGTGGAGAGACTAACCTTGTCAAGATGAATCAGGTGTGGGTCGGCCAGGATTTTAAAACACCAATGCCTTATGCATCAGATTAGATCAGCCATGACACCTCCGCCAAACATTGAGAAATTAATCTGGGTTTTAACTACCTGCCTTAGCCACTATTCTGATGCTGCCACCCTCCTGATGCCACACATCTGCTGGCAGTTGCTCCATCTGCCTCCCACCATCTTTACCAGGGACTGGAATTGAGCCACTTTCATACCTCCTGCTGCTGCTGCTGGCACCTCCACACTCTGTCATTGTGACACACTGTGGCCTACTATGTTGCTGCCACCACCAGAATTTGTCATTGTGCTACTCTCTGACCTCTTGCTGCTAGCACCTCCTCACTCTGTCATTGTGCCTCTTTCTGACCTCCTGCTGCTGCTGCCAGCACCTCCACACTCTGTCATTGTGCCACACTGTAGCCTACCATGTTGCTGCCACCACCAGAATTTGTCATTGTGCCACTCCCTGGCCTCATGCTGCTGCTACTGCTGCTGCTACTGCTGCCACCCACCTACACATAATGTGATTGTGCCACTCTCTAACCTCCTTCAGCTGTCGCCACCTCCACACTTTGTCATTGTGCCACTCTGTGGCCTATTATGTTGCAGCCAGCTCCAGAATTTGTCATTGTGCTACTCTCTGACCTCCTGTTGCTGCTGCTGCCACCTCCTACACACTCTGTCATTGTGCCACACTGTAGCCTACCATGTTGCTGCCACCACCAGAATTTGTCATTGTGCCACTCTGCCTCATGCAGCTGCTACTGCTACCGCCCACCTACACACACTGTGATTGTGCCACATTCTAACATACTGCTGCTTCTGCTACCACCTCCACTCTTTGTTATTATGCCACTCTGTGGCCTACCATGTTGCTGCCACCTCCAGAATTTATCATTGGCCTCATGCTGCTGCTACTGCTGCCGCCCACCTACATACACTGTCATTGTGCCACTCTGTGGCCTACCATGTTGCTGTCACCTTCAGAATTTGTCATTGTGCTACTCTCTGACCTCCTGTTGCTGCTGCTGCCACCACCTCCGCACACTGTCATTGTGCCACACTGTGGCCTACCATGTTGCTGCCATCCCCAGCATTTGTCATTGTGCCACTCTTTGGCCTCATACGGCTGCTACTGCTGCCACCCACCTACACAAACTGTGATTGGGTCACTTTCTGACCTCCTGCTGCTGCCACTCCCACACTTTGTCATTGTGCAACTCTGTGGCCTACCATGTTGCTGTCACCTCCAGAATTTGTCATTGTGCCATTTTCTGAGCTTCTGCTGCAGCTGCTGCCACCTCCACACTCTGTGATTGTGTCACACTGTGGCCCACCATGGTGCTACCACCTCTATTTGTCATTCTGCCACTCTCTGACCTCATGCTGCTACCGCAACCTCCACACTCTGTCATTGTGCCACTCTGTGGCCTACCATGTTGCTGCCACCTCCATAATTTATCATTGTGCCACTCTGCGGCCTACTCATGCTGCTGCCAAGTGACCGCTGTCTTCCTGGAACACCCTGTGATTTCCAGAATGCTGTTTTCACACTCCACTGCGCTATGATGTTGCCACTATGTTTGGTATTCCCCTTCATTTCATCTGTCAGAAGGAATGAAAAGCTTCAGGATTGATAGCCAAAAGCAGGAGTGGATACAGAACACAGCGGACATGCAAATATCCCATTTACTGGTCATCTCTATTTTGGATCAACTCCTGTTTTTTTGGCTTTAGCAATACTGATGGATTATTGACCAATTGAAAGTGGACACTGACAAATGAAAAGAAGGAGAGAGGTGCTGGCCAGCATCTTCCTAATTCATTTTACTGTTACTGGAGCTAAGGTATATACCATTATGTTCTATGTTTTGTGTGCGTTATTAATGTTTGTGATGTTTTGACACTATTCCATCTCATGTTCAGCTTTATAATAATAATAATAATAATAATAATACTTTATTATCCCAAAGGGAACTTAAAGTGTCACATCCGCAAATACATCAACTTACAAAAAAACATCACATATACAAAACTCACATAATAATAAAACACATACACAATAAAACAAAAAGGAACACTGATACATATAAATTTCACTTGATTCCTAAATAAATAATTAAAATGAATTATAAAGTATTAAAAATAGTACCATACTATCCAATAGTCGTACAATTTAAAACTTTCCTATGCTGTATTTGCCAGCTCGAGAGCGGCGGGTATAAATGTCTTCCTAAATCTCTCTGACCTGCATCTCAATAGAATAAAACGAGAACTAAAACCACTAATCTGTGCCTGCAGCACACCATACATTGGGTGATCACTATTATTTCTGATTTTGTCCAATTTCCTAAGTATCCCACACTGTACAAGGTTCTCCCATCCATCAAATGGCGAACCCACTATCGAGGAAGCTTTCTTGATTATTTTATCCATCCTTTGACAATCCCTACCAGAGATACAGTTGCCCCAAGCCACTAGGGCAAATGCAAGTGCGCTTACCATAACTGAATTATAGAAACCAATCATCATAGTCCTTGGGACGTCAAATGCTCTTAATCTACGTAAAAAGAATAGATTACTATTTGCACGTCTGGATATCTTTTCGATATGCTCATGCCAGCTTAGTTTATTGTCTATGATCACACCCAAGTATTTATAGCTAACCACCTGCTCCACTTCTGCCCCTGCTATAATGAGCGGTTTGGGCGTAACGCCCCTTTTCCTCGAAAAATCTATAACCAATTCTTTCGTCTTATTTACATTTAAAGGAAACCTACCACTTAGTATGGCAGGGGTAAGCTGTAAGTACCGAGCACCAGCTCAGGGTGAGCTGGTGCCGGTACTTACTTTCGTTAGTGTTAAAACCGCGGTATCGCGGTTTTAACACTTTTTAAACTTTAGGGCAGAAGGGGCTTCGGCGCTGCGCGCGACCGTGCGCGCGCAACATCTCCGCTATTTCCTATGGAGGCGCGCGCACGATCGTGCGCACGCAGCGCCGAAGTGTCTTCTGCCCTAAAGTTTAAAAAGTGTTAAAACCGCGATACCGCGGTTTTAACACTAACGAAAGTAAGTACCGGCACCAGCTCACCCTGAGCTGGTGCTCGGTACTTACAGCTTACCCCTGCCATACTAAGTGGTAGGTTTCCTTTAATACCAGACCATTTGAGCTGCACCATTCAGTAAAGGTATTCACTGACTCTCGATATTCACTGTCGTCCCCCTCTGTGATACAGCCCACCAATACCGAATCGTCCGAGTACTTCTGGAGAAAACAAGCCGAATTATTTTTCCTAAAGTCTGAGGTGTACAGAATAAATAAAAAAGGAGCTAACACTGTACCCTGGGGGGCCCCCGTACTGCACACCACCTCATCAGACCATGTGTCACCCAACCTGACCCTCTGTGGTCGTAAGCGCAGATAGTTCATCAGCCATTTGATCAAGATTGGTTCTATCTGCATAAGCTGCAGCTTAGACTCCAGCAGTGATGGAATGATCGTGTTAAATGCGCTGCTGAAGTCAAAAAACGTCAAACGTACTTCTGTTTTAGGGGATTCAAGATGAGCACATACTCTGTGTAGCAGATTAATTAAGGCATCATCTACTCCCAGCCCACGACGATATGCAAATTGTAATGGGTCTACAAAGTCCTTCACTGCGCTAGATAAATGCCGCATAACCAATCTTTCTAAAATTTTCATAACCACTGAGGTTAATGCTATCGGTCTATAGTCGTTTAACACTTTCGGTCGGGGAACTTTATTTGCAGGAACTATGACCGACGTTTTCCATAATGTTGGCACTATTCCACATTGTAGGCTCATATTAAATAAATGTGTGAAAACCTCACCTAACTCTCTGCAACACGTTTTCAGAACCCTATTATCCAAACTGTCTGGGCCTCCAGCTTTATTAGATTTCAGCTGTCCTAGTTCTAATACCACATCAACTACTTTAATTGACGGCATCATCTCCTGTTTACCTCCCTCGTAATCTTCCCCTGCCCCATTTATATTAGCAACATCCCCTACGCTAATTCCCGACACTGTGGAATTACTCAGCTCATCAAAACGATTAAAGAAATTATTCAATTCGTTAGCCTTCTCTCTATCCCCTTCTACCCCTTCAGTTCGCGTTGGTATACCGGTAATTAATTTTAAACCCTTCCAGACCTCCTTTGTTTTCTGCTCAGACAGCTTATCTTCTAGTCTCTTTTTATATGCAGATTTGCACTCTCGAATTTTATGTTTAACGTCCTTCAATAGACTTCTATAGGAGACCGCATCCCCAGTCAGGAAAGCCCGCCTCTTCAATCCCAACAATTTCTTAAGTTCTCCAGTCATCCACGGTTTATTATTTGCAAATATTTTGACTCTTTTTACTGGCACTATACTGTCTACGCAGAACCTAATGTAGTCAGTGACCAGATTTACGCTCAAGTTTACATCACCCTGAGCTTCGCCACATAACAACTCCCAGTCCGTAGTTTCAAAACAGCATTGCAATTCCTCTTCCACTAACCCTGACCATTTACGTACCACTATCTCCTTAGAGGGGAGTTTTTTTAGGGCTGGGCGATATCGCGGTTTAAGAAAGATCAAATTATGGTCAGAATTTCCCAAAGGTGGCAGTGTCACAGATTTGTAAGCATCAGTATGCACTTTGCACTTTGATATATTCATAGCTCACTGAACGTGATCGCTGCCCTGCACCCACACATACTTGCGATGTAATCACCTTGTTTGTCATACACTATTTTTTAATTACATTAAATAAAATTGTGGTTTTACTATTACCATAAGTGCTCAATTTGTTTTCTCCTTATTGGTAATGTTGGATGAAAAAAAGGGCAAAATGATCAGTGATGTCAATGCAAAATTACTGCTGACACCCTTTCCACTCTTTAGGGGGGTTTCTACATGTATCAGCGTTTAACAGAACAGATTCTGTCATAATCTATGGAATCATCTGATGTCAGTGTAAAAAGAGTGCACTATTTGATGTTATAGTGGGATCTTGGCCCTCAGCTCGGTCTTTTCCTGCTGGCACAGACGTTACCTCGTCAGGCTGCGTTCCCACTTCACTTATTTAGTCAAGTTGGCCCCTGTAAGTGCCATGGAATTGAAGAGTGAAGCGATTCTAAATGTGATTCTTTTTTGTGCACCTTTAACATAGGATGTGCAACACATTTCTGTCGGATTTTGCATGTTAAATGTGGTGTATGGCCATACTGGGCACCGGAACACCCTCTTCAGTAAAGAAACTTGTATCATGTGAAGCGCGTGCAGATGCAGCTCAAAATGGTCATGTCAACACAAATGTGGCAGGAAACTTCTTAAATACCTTTACAAGCAGTTTGCACCTAAAAGAAAGTGCAAGCTCCGCCAGAAAACTGGAGCGCAGCCCTTAGTAAATGTGCCCCATTTTATTTTCTAATAAATTCATGTAGTGGTGATAGACAATATATACCATATTGGTGTTATACTCTGTATACTATGTATACTGAATTGTAAGTATCTATAGTATTCCTTCATTTTAACATCTACCTTAAAGGAACCTATCGTTAAAAACAGGCACAATAACACTCAGCTCCCCCACACACTTTACATTCATTTAAATGTGCAGTGCAGGTGTCCCAGCTTAAATCTGCCTCCTCCCACCAGTAAATTTGCTTCCTAAATTTTTTCTGCCTTATCTATGTTGGCTTCGTCCATCGTCACTTAGCCCCGCCCATGACATGGTGACTCTGTCCCCTGCAGGGTGCATTAAGAAGTGATGAAATCTGCAGTTTCCCACAGTGCTTACTGCTAAATTCCCCATTCAGTGACAGGGACATCATTCTGGTAAGGACAGGAAGTGGACAGGGAGAGGACTTACTGTCTGCTCAGGCTGAGATCTGTAGAGACACAGAGGTGTCAATCAAATGAAAGAAGTGTGGGTCACTGGCAACCCAGGAGAACCCATGACTCTTTTCTTTAGAATTGACTCTTTGCATTAAAAAAAACCTGCTATAATTAAGGAACAGAGTCTCAGTGGCAGTTAATTTTAGCATAAATGGGGATGACTTCTGACCTGGTACCAGCATGTATTAGTGGTGTGAGGGGTATAATTCACAGCTTCTTAAAGTGAGGACTGAAGATAAAGCCCCCTGGCTACGTGGGGCACAGTTAATTCACTCGTAGATCTACAGATACAAGAGTCAAACTGCCAAGTCCCAAAAATTAGAATAAAAATTAATTAAAAATAATATGATAAATTAATCAGAAGTTATATGATCACAAATAATGAACAATATACCACAAAATTGTGCCAATAAAACAATCCATCACACAGCTCCTTTTGATGAAAAAATGATCAAACTTAGAATATGAAACTTGTTGTTTTTGGGCAAAAGAAATAAAACAACAATAATAACATACACAATGGGTACTGAACCGCAAATTATTACTGTGTATCATGTGTATGCTGAAAGTATATGCTTCATTGGTGGACATGTGATTCACATTTTTTAAATGAAATAAAATATAATAAAACCTACATAAATTTGGCATCTGCATGATCATACCAAGCAAAATAATAAAGGGGAGATGTCAGCTGGAAACCACAGTGAAAACCATATAGACAAGGCCCTTAAAGGGGTTGTGTCACCATTGCACATTGCTGTAATTGGGTCCAATGCATTGTTAAAAGTACTTTCACCATTTACACTTATTACAAAATCTTACTGAGATAACTCCTTTTGTTCTGGTTGCTGGCGCCCCCCGGTGGTAGCTGTGTCCCGTCCTGCTGATCTGGCCGAGTCTGCGCACAGGGAGTCAGTCAGCTTTTCTCCACTACAGATCACTCCACGGGCTCACAGCTCCTCTGCACACTGAGAGATCACCTGACACACTGCAGCCAATAGGAGGTGAGAGAGGAGGAGGGGCAGATATTGTGCTGTGATGGCCACTGCTCACCAGCTACACAGGAGCCTACAGCAGCAGATACAAGGTAACTGCAGCCAGACATGTCTGCTCAGAGGAGTCCTCTCCCAACATGGATCATAGCAATGTATCAGCCCTTTCCTCCCACCACCATTAGTCAGGTCACACAGGAGGCTGCAGAGATAACACAAGTAACAGGCTGAGCTCTGATCTCTCCTGATGCAGTCCTCCTCCTGTACTCTCCTCCATGCACTGTCCCTCCATGTTACCCTGCTCTCCTGCAGTCCTCCTCCTGTACTCTCCTCCATGCACTGTCCCTCCATGTTACCCTGCTCTCCTGCAGTCCTCCTCCTGTACTCTCCTCCATGCACTGTCCCTCCATGTTACCCTGCTCTCCTGCAGTCCTCCTCCTGTACTCTCCTCCATGCACTGTCCCTCCATGTTACCCTGCTCTCCTGCAAAGGGGTCCCTGTGCCTGACTAGCAGGGAAGTCGCTAAACATCAGCAACATGTGAGAAGCTGTCATCTATCTATCTATCTCCTATCTATCTATCTCTCTATCTATCTATCTCCTATCTATCTCTCTCTCTATCTATCTATCTCCTATCTATCTCTCTCTCTATCTATCTATCTCCTATCTATCTATCTATCTATCTATCTATCTATCTATCTATCTATCTATCTATCTATCTATCGCCTATCTATCTCTCTATCTCCTATCTATCTCTCTATCTCCTATCTATCTCATATCTATCTATCACATATCCATCTATCTATCTATCTATCTATCTATCTATCTATCTATCTATCTATCACATATCTATCACATATCCATCTATCTATCTATCACATATCTATCTATCTATCTATCTATCTATCTATCTATCTATCTATCTATCTATCTATCTATCTATCTATCTATCACATATCTATCTATCTAGTGATTTGGTTGCAATTCCTTACAAAATACACAGAAAGAGATTCAATCAACATGCAAAAATACAAAAGTTTATTAGTAAAAGTCATAAAAACAACTATTGCACCTAATTTTGTACAATCAATGCATACAAGAAGAGCAAAACAATGTATTCTCACAGCATCATGGTCGGTCAGGCGGACAGTGAAGTGTAAATATGTCGGAGGTCTAGAAAAATGCAGGGACGGCAAACTCCATGCGTATCCTCACTTCGAAGTGACTTCCTCAGGGGTAAGTGGCACTTTGGAGTGACGATACACGTGGGGTTTGCCTCCCCTGCAACCACCTAGACTTCCGCCATGCATGTCAGCCTGACCGACCATGATGCTGTGAGAATACATAGTACATGTGTACTATGTGCAGTGTCCTGTGTAGTGTGCAGGGGGCGCCAGATTCAGGATTTCTGGCGCACGTTCTTCATGAATCTGGTGCCCCCTGCACTGCTTTGACAGACTGCACCAACTTTTTTTGGTGCACTTTTAACATGGGGCGTATGACACATTTCAATTGGACTTCTATTGGATCAGTAAATGCAGGGACTATTTGAGCACAGCAGGTGGAAGGAGACTCTGAAGGCTGAGCGCTCTGTAGCACTGAGTTGTGCAATAACTGCAGCTGTCAGTGCTGTGCATGTGCCTGGCTAGGCCCCTCCCACATCTGCTTCTGTGTGGAACAGAGTAGAGGCTGAACAGGCATCATAATAACACATAGAAAGGAATCTTTAATTCCAGGTAACCATTACCAATAGATTTTTGAAATATTTTAACCTCTTTGACAGCTTTTTGTAGTCAATTGTTTCGTGGCATAACCCCTTTAAGAAATAGGGCAAAGGTATTTTTTCTTGTAAATTTCAACGCATTTGGATTTTTCTTCCAGTACTTTCTGTCTCCCAGTACATGGTATGGAATATTAAATAAATACCATCGCTATCAAGTACAATTTGTTTCGCAGACAACAAGCCCTTATACAGCTTTTTAAATGGTAATATTAAAAAGTTATGGAACTGTGAAAAATCGAAACGCAAAAATGATAAAGGGCTTCATCCTTTGGGGGTTAAATCTCAAGCTTTCATGTAATAGTTTATTGTATGTGTTAACAAACAATACACTGAACAGCCATTTTTTTAAAGTAAATATTTTCTCTTGCCTTTTTGACTCATTTCATGTTTTTTTTCTCATAGATTTTGTAATCCTCTTCCATTGTATACCACTGATTAACAGAATCTCTAATTCACTGTTATTAACAAGAATACAGCATTTCACAGATATAAATCCAACCTGTCTCTATCATTCCTGGTGTACACAATTTCAGTTGCCCCTAGACACGACCCTGTAACTTCTTACTTTAGGGTCGCGCCATCATCTTGGATTTTGCCGTGCTTGCTGAGTTTCTGTCTCCCTCTGCTATGTGCCTGTAACCACGCCCCCTGCTCAGAGCTCAGTGACACTCACTGATTACTTCCTGCCACTAAATCGTGAAGAGAGAGGAACCTCAAGCTGCAAACAACAGGGCAATAAGTAGAGTGGGGGAAGGGGTAGGCAGGCACATATCTGTGAGATGTAGCAGAGCTCACAGTGTAAAATTCTGTCAGCCTCTGTTTGTCAGCCTCTATGTAATCTCATGCATCTCCGATCTGTCTCATCTATTTCTATGTGTCAGTATGTTAGTACAATGTCAGAAGCTAAATGAAAGTTTATATACACCTGTACCCTGATAATCTAACCACATTGTTACCCCACAGAACTAGATGGATCTTAATGGGGCACATTTACTTACCCGGCCCATTCGCGATCCAGCGGCGCGTTCTCTGCACAGGATTCGGGTCCGGCTGGGATTTAAGATGGTAGTTCCTCCGCCGTCCACCAGGTGGCGCTGCAGCGCCGAAAATAATCTTAACGCCCCGGAATGCACCATCCCATAGAAGGTGAAGGTGAGCGCTCCCCAAGCGACACATTTTCGGTTTTTAAATGCGGCGGTTTTTCCGAATACGTCGGGTTTTCGTTCGGCCACGCCCCCCGATTTCTGTCGCGCGCATGCCGGCCCCGATGCGCCACAATCCGATCGCGTGCGCCAAAAACCCGGGGCAATTCATGTACAAGCGGCGCAAATCGGAAATATTCGGGTAACACGTCGGGAAAACGCGAATCGGGCCCTTAGTAAATGACCCTCATTGTGTCTGCTTAGAGAGTCCTTACCCACACCCTGGGATTTTGCACTAATCAGCCTAGGGAGTGATATTAGCTAAAACAGCAATAAAACTGAGTAATATTATAAAGTAGGGTTAAAGGGTTAAATGGTTAAAATGATCTTTATTGTGTAAACATCACTAGGGGATTGAAATGTGAGAATTTTCTTTAGTGGCAAAACCCCTTTAAAGTTTTTTTATAAGAGTAAAACACTGATGTTAACCTGCATCTGGGTGATATTTTCCCACAATGGACAGTACTTTGACACATCTTCAAACTCTTTTGTATTTTTTACAAAATTTGGCAAATAATTTGTAAATATTTGGGTTTTAGTTTTTCAGTAATTTTAAGTGATTTTGTACCACATCTATAGTAAGCTGTAATAAACTGTAAAGGCTGAGTAAAGGAATTGATGAAATGTTTTTATTTTACAAATTTTTGTGGGAAACTTTGTACCGTATGTGGTGTAAAAGACCGGTTAGTTAACTGAAAGGATATAGGATTAAAGTTTTGTGATCCTAAAACTACTGTGATACAGATCAGTATGTGCATTTACGGCAAGAGATTAAGTTGTATGCAGCTTATAGGAACTATCAGCAGAATAATCTAAACCTCTGTGTGGATGAGGTTCATTTGATCAGGCTAAACTTCTGTCTCCTTGAGGAAATTGGTTTTACTTTCAAATACTTCTTGACCCCTAAAACTATAACATTGCTGCGGATTTGTCCTTTTAACTACATCCATAAGTTTGTAGTAAATATAGAGAGCTCTTAGCCATCTATTCCTGGATAAAATATGGTATATTAAATATGTATTGATGTATTGTATTCATGCTCAATAGTTTGAAGGGATCTTTCGAAGGTCTAGCAATAGGGACTCTACACAGCCATTCTAGATACTCGCATTGGGTTTATCTTGAAGCCATATCTACCATAATTTAGGCAGTTTCTTTTCTGTGCTGAACTTTGCTTTTAAGCTATTTCTGAAAGTTATTTGATCTTTTAGTTTATATATACAGTCTTGGGGCTGTGAACTGTACAGTATGCTAAGCAGACTGTGTGAGGTTCACCTGAGTATTTGCCTGTACATAGGATGGTTTCTTCTTCAAAGAGAAACACTACAGAATTTTAAGCTTAAAGTTGAATTCTGTACGTTACTTAATATTTTGTGACCTGGTAAAGATGTCCTTTGGGAATAGTTTTCTGAGTTCCTTTTTACAGTAAACCAAGTAGGATGTCATTCCAAAGTCTCATATGTATTTCCTAATCAGATTTCAGAATATATGTAGCATTTGTAATCTCCCCACCATACCCTGTAGGTTTAAATATTTCATACCTGACTTTTAGCAGCTGAATAACTAGTATAATAAATCATCAGAAGATGTGAAAATGCCGATAGCTATGAGAGGAATTCTCGGAAAATGACATAAATGATTTCAAGTGCTTAGCTGAAAAGCAGAATTATATGGTAAGGATTGAAGGAAAACACAATTATAGCACTTCTTAATTAATTTTCAATACAAGAAGCAATATGGTGTATTTTCTTTTGTTCTTCGATGAAGTTAACTAAATGATTAATACTGAATGATAACTATGAAGATGAGAAAAAAATTAAATATAGTTTTTCTTTTTTTTTAAATTATTTTATTTTTAAGAACTCTCCATTGTTTATTATCTTCCCCACACAAGGTGTCTGGAAACCACAAACTCAATTTTTTTTAATGGTTTTCAAAAAAGTTTTATTAGCAGCTTTACATACTTACAACATTGTACAGTGTAATAAAAGATTACAAATGAATACTTTTTAGCCTTGAACAAGTATTAGCCTGCCAAGTAAATGAGAAGCAAAGGATCATCAGTGATATATCAGGGAACGGGTAGGAAGCGAAGGGAAATGAGAGGTACAGTAGGGTAAAGTCTTTTTGCAACAGTTATTTGAGCATTTCCAGATGTTGGAGGTTCTTAATAGCAAATAGTGAGAGGGTATGGCAGGTGTTAGGGAGAGAAAAGATCAGAAGGTCTGAAAGCAAGGCCTGGGTGAAAGGGTCAGATAGGACAATTTATGTAACCTATTAGAGTACTAGTGTTGTTGGAGGGAGGAATTCTGGAATCTATGCAAATCAAGGAGGGCCCTTGTAGGGTCCTTTTCTCCCCACCCAGCTTGCAATTTCTTGCAGCCTGTGTATTTGATCTACTTTGTCAAGCCATTGCACTAGAGTAATAGTACTTTGCTTCTTTAACTAAGCTAGCGGGATTGTTCTTTTGAGGGGTCCATGACTCATTAGAGAGCCACAATAAAACCAACTCTGTAGTGAGTTTGATAGTCATAGATGTAATAGCAGTTATAGTTCCCAAAACGGTTGGATCCAAGGGTAGGTCCAGAATATATGTAGGTGTATCACCAGCATCTACCGCTCAGGGTGAGGCCCATTCTTCTCAAGGATTATGGTGTTTTGTGCCAACAAATTGTATATGAGTTTTCTTGGAACTTAATACACTGAGAAAAACCACAGGAGTTTCTTGGGGCTTTTGTGATCTAGGGTTATTCCTAGGTCCTGCTCCCATGCGAGCAGAAAGTCTGGTTTGGCATTATCATTACCCTGTGAGATCATTTTATTATAACAAATGGATAGCAGGTGTCTCGGAATCTATTTCACAATGGTGCAGATTTACTTACCCGGTCCATTCGCGATCCAGCGGCGCGTTCTCTGCGCTGGATTCGGGTCCGGCCGGGATTCATTAAGGTAGTTCCTCTGCCGTCCACCAGGTGGTGCTGCTGCGGTGAAGAGCATCAGAACGCGCTGGAGTTCACCAAGCCAGGCTGAGTGAAGGTAAGTGCAAGCTCTGCAACAGATTTTTTTTTTAAAATGTGGCGGTTTTTCCGAATCCGTCGGGTTTTCATTCGGCCACGCCCCCTGATTTCCGTCACGTGCATGCCAGCGCCAATGCACCACAATCCGATCGCGTGCGCCAAAATCCCGGGGCAATTCAGTGGAAATCGTCTCAAATCGGAAATATTCGGGTAACACGTCGGGAAAACGCGAATCGGGCCCTTAGTAAATGACCCCCAATATGTGTTCCTCCAGCCAGGACAGTTTATTGTTTGTCTCTTTTAGACCATTTATTGTATTACATAACATGGATATGTCTCATTTGTGCATAAAGTGAAGATTAGACAGGTTTTTTTTTAGGTGACTCAGTAAGTTGTCCGTTTTTTTTTCTAGGGTCATTACCTCCCTAGTGGTTATCGCACCTATATAGGATCCTGCATTAGATATATGTTTGACTCCAGGACTTAGGAAGTAATGTATTAAGTTTGCTGGCGTTGTTGGAGATTTCGTTTCAGGGAAATATTTCCTAGCTACCATAAAGGTTGCTTAAGTTATATTGGTGCACTCTTTATGATTGAATAAAAGGCTCTCTCCCCAGGCCCACGTCCAGATAGTAAAAGTGGCCAAAGCCTCTTCTATATCATTCCCCAGTACACCTGGAGCTGCACTATTTAGCTGTACCTATCTTTTTAGGTGAAAAGCCTCATAGTAGATATAGGGGTCCGGTAAACCTATTCCTCCTCTGTGCTGTGTAAACCTGAAAAAGACCAGCCTGGAGCTGCCTCCTCTCCAAAGGAATTTCCTAAAAATCGACCTTACCAAAGGGAAAAATTTGTGAGACAAGTGTGTAAGAAACTGCATTACGTAAGAGCTTTGCCATGATAAACGTTTTAAGCAACTTTTTTCTGCCCAACCAGGACATACAGGGATCTGCTTATGACTTTAGCTGATGGTCAATTGAAGCTAGGAGTGGTGTGTAGTTGTCTGCATATAAAGAAGAGGGATTTTGTGATATGGAGACTCCTATTTATTTGAACTTGTATGATTACTACCAAACTGGGTAGGCCCTCTTTAATTCTTCAACATAGGAGTGGGTCTCTGTTATGTTCAGGGCTTCTGATTTGCTTAGATTTATTCAGAAGTTGGAAACAATCCCAAATTCTTCCATCAATTAAAATATGTGGGGAAGACGTTAGTGCGGTATGTAACCATCAGCAATAGGTCCACTGCAAAAGCAGCATTTAAATGGGTTGTGTGATCTATTTTTAGCCCTTGTATGTGAGGATGCTATCTCAGAACCTTAATTAGTGTCTCCATGGCTAACACTAAAAGGGAGGAGCAAGGAGGGAGTAGCGTACCATTTTGGATCAAGAATGGATCTGAAAAAGTACTGTTGACTCTTATCCTTGCACATGGTGGGGTGTATAAGGATCTTACTGCTGTAATAAAGGATTCTGGGAAACCAAACTTCCTTAGGGTCTCAAATATAAATTTCCATCTTAATTTTTCAAAGGCCTTCTCGGCATCAGTACCATGGATGACCAATGGGACATTGTGTCTTTTCATATATTCGATAGCATGGAGGAACTTGTTGGAATTTTGGCTTCCCTAACAATCTTGAAGGAAGCCTGTTTGATCAAGATGTAAGACCCTGGCAGGCAACTGATTAAGCCTCTGTGAGAGAATCTTTGCCCGTTTTTTAACATCAATGTGGATTAATGACAATGGGCACATCAGCACTGGGAATCCTTACCCTCTTTGTGAATGACAGTTACCATAGCTAACAGGGCTATTTTGGGGGGGGGGGGGGGGCTCCTTGTGGAAAGCTTCACACCAGGAGATAAGATGGTGTAGCAGGATATCTGCATTTTTTTTATAGTAAGAAGTTGGGATCCCATCCGGGCCTGGGCTTTTGTGTAACGGGGGGGGGGGGGGGGGGAGGAGTTAAGGGAGTTAAGTACTTCTTGGACCTCTTTTGCTGATACAGCTCTTCAATTTTTCTGTGGTTTAGCTATAGGAGAAGCAGGTTGTTTAGGCAATCCTTTATTCCGTCATCAAAGTCAACACTTACAAGAATTGGTATCTAACCAAATTTGTGAAGTCAATGGGACTAAGTGTGTCCATAGGTCCACTGTCTTGAGGAGAAAAGACAGATTATGACCTTCTGGTAAATGTGAGCTGGTAGGGCAGTGTTGAAGTCTAGGTGGCAACTTTCTTTACTCTCGTCGGCTTCCCTTTTGTCACGGTGTTCCACAATTCCAGAGATGGAAGCTCAGGCAGGTCGAATTATTGCCCTGGGACTGCTGACCAAGAAGAATTGTCCAGAGGCTCAATTTCTAGGATTTGCCATGCAGGTGGTTGGTCCTCTGGCTCTCGGATTTTTTCCCATTATGCTTAAACGTGATTCCAAAAAGGAAGAGCCAGCAGTAAAGAATATTGTGTTGCCTGAGACATTTGGAACCCCAGTTTACAGAATATCCAATTAGCTACAAGATTACTTAACAATTGATATTTACTTGGGTACTTGATACTTGATTTTGGTACTTGATTAGTTTTGGTACTTGGGGCTCTTTGGGTAATTGAGTTCCTAAAGATACAAGCAGAGACTTTGTAATGTTTTTAAAGAATAAAAAAAAAATTGCAACAGAAACACAGAAAAACAAGGAACAAGCAGCAAAAAATTAAATTAGGATACCGGATACATAAAACCTGCCTAGAGCAGACAGACTGGATGCTTGGTTGTGGTGCAGGCTGGCAGGATGCTCAGTTCCTGGGCAGGCTGGCAGGATGTTGGGTTTCAGGGAAGGCTGTCAGAATGCTGGGTTTTAGGTTCATGCTGGCAGGATGCTGGGTTCCAGGACAGGCTAACAGGATGCTGTGTTTCAGAGCGGGCTGGCAGGATGCTGGATTCCAGGGCAGACTGGCAAGGTGCTGGATTCCAGGGCAGACAGGAAAGATATTGGGTTATAAGGCAGGCTAACAGGGTGGTAAGATGACAGGTTTCAGGGCCACAGGCACAGTGGGAGGATGCTGGGTTCCAGGATTGCTGGCAGGGTGGCACGATAACCAGATAGCAGGGTTTTAGGACTGTCAGGACAAGGTTCCAGAAAGCCCAAACAAACTAATATCACAACACTCTGGTCCAGCAAAGAGTCAATAATGATCTGCCTGGAGACATCAGTGCAACAGCCTTTCATTCAGCCCCAGGATGACACCCATCACAGCTGAAACAGCTCTGAGCTAAAACAAAAATGACCCAGCTTTCCAGAGAAACTAAAGCAA
Organism: Engystomops pustulosus; assembly: GCF_040894005.1. Classification (NCBI taxonomy): domain Eukaryota; kingdom Metazoa; phylum Chordata; class Amphibia; order Anura; family Leptodactylidae; genus Engystomops; species Engystomops pustulosus. Next base: position 92,998,734 of record NC_092414.1, on the reverse strand, counting down.
AGGTGGGTGACTCCCACAAGCCTGCCAGCAGAAGGTCATAACAGACTTATTAAATGTTAAGAGTTTAATACACAAAAGGCAGTGGAGACATAAAAACATACAATTGTCATATAAAAAAGGGCTGTTAGATGATTTAGCGGGGTTCCTGGAGTCCCACCTACTCAAAATTTGTAAGGATGATGGAGCTAGCCCCTGACCCTATCCTATGATTGGAACCTCCTAACTACAGATTGTGTCCAAGTTATTAAAAGACATGTATTGTCTTTTGTCCTAACTCATTAGGTATTTGTGTAGTTTGGGGGCAGTAAAAATAGAGGCAGGACAGGCTCCCCACCTACTGTGGTACAGCTTTTTATCCTTGCTAGGGTGTTAAATCTATGCATACTATTTGTGAGGTATGAACTTATTTTATTCTATGACCCTACTATTCTTTGATATGGGCTGTGTGTGGATCTCCCCTGCTTTACCCAAAGCTGCCAGTGGGACGTGAAGGGGGAGCGGTTGGTTGAGTGGAGGGCATGGCCGGCTGGGAGTGGGCAGGTGTGGGGCACTACTGTCCCCATGCCTGTGCACTCGCTGCAGCCGGTGACGTTTCACATGTGAAAATTTGCCAGCTGCATTTATTTCTACGCCAGGCAGGGACCATTTGTCTCTATATTCAGGTTCTAAATGTAATTAAAAGAGGGGAGAGGGCTTTAATAAATCTTGGCTATATTTCATACTTTTACTGCACCCTTCCTCTCTTCTGTTGTTCTGTTCTGTTGGTACTGGGTGTTCAAACCTAGTTAGTCACTGTTATAGCAGAAAAAGAAGTGATGGGAAAAATCACAGACCCTTCCTTTTACTGTTAAAGGCGCTCTGGGTGCTAAGACAAAGTTATTAGAATGTGGAATTGAAGCATTTTTAATTGAAATTTCCAGACACGGATAAAATCTAATTACATGGGATTCATTCCTTGTTCATTTTAATAAATGTTAGGATGTCTACATTGGTTGTAGAGAGAGATGGATCCACTTCTAGGTGACACTGGCGGCGGTGCTTAACACGTACTCTGACAGCACACTAACAAGATGTCATAACCTGCCAGGCAAAGAGGGCAAGTTCTGGCCATGTGTCCAATTTTACCACCCAGAAATTGAACCGGAAGGACCAATCTGCACCAGGAAACATATGGACAGATAATCCTCCACCATGTGAGTCACATTCCGCCTCCTGGTACTATATGCTCTATCTGATGAGGATGGATATTCAGGAGAAGGGAACAAGCCATTCCACATTGTTGCCATGCTCACTTTGTTAGTGTTCCTGCTCCATGGAAGACTTCCTCCACCTCCTCCTCATGCTGCTACTGAGCACTCAAAGTCACACAGGAGCTCAGACAGTAATGGCTGCACGGCAGTGTGCATTTACTCCCTCAATTAAGTATTGGAATGAAGGATGCTTATAGCATTAATCCAGCAGTATTCTGCACTGTTGAGTATCTGGAAAACTCGGGCATCAGTGAGCAGGCAATAAAGTCATACAAATCCTCCTCATCCTCCTGTTCCAAAACTGGTCCCTGACTGGACAGTGTAGTAGCAGACAGCCTGACTGTGAACACACCCTGTGAACCCTGTGTGGACTGGCCTGGCACCTGTTTCTTCTCTTCTTTCTTGTCTGCCACCTTGAAATTCTTCGTCATGGCCTAAAAAGCTTTTTCTTGCAGGCAAAATATGATGATCATTGAGCTGATTATGACACTGACCATATTGGTGGCATATTAGGAGCAGTGCAGCACTAAACAAATCTCCCTCATTGTGGACTAGTCATTGATGTCAAAGTTCTGCTGGTTACTACTTAGACTAACTAGGACGATCTTGAGCCAGAATTCAACAATTGTCTGCTGCTGCTAACAGGCCCTTTCCAGCATATGTAAAGTGGAATTTCACAAGCTGGTACATCACATATGAGGTGGTGGATGGGTAGGCCAAAGTTCCTCTGCAGTACAGAAATGGGAGCAGCAGCAGGGCATGAATGCCGAATATGAGACCACATGACATGTACTCTAAGCAGCAGCTCCGACAGGTCTGTATAGTTGGCTAGAAAACTTTGAACTACCAAGTTCAGCACATGCCCAATACATGCATCAATTTGGCCTGGTCCAAAGCTGCTACATGGTTTTTTATGTTGCTGGGCATGAGGTTTAGGGAATTAGCCTTTTTAAAATTTACTGTTTTTGCTTTTCCAGCCTGAAATTGCCTTTTTTGCTAAATAATTGTTATTTATGATCACTGTTCCCAATGGTTTCCTGGGCACTGACATTTTGGACAATTTACACATAGTTAGATATCACAATATCCAACAAAGCATCACCTTTTGTAGGATCTTCTACAAACTGTCCCATAAAATTATCCAATTACATTTTTATCAAAAGTTGATAAAATATTTCTCCTTTTCAGATGATGAAGATCCCTGACCCCAATTTATATTTGCGAAGGTAAAGGGAACCTGTCATCGGCAATTCGCCTAATAAATCTCCAGAATAATGTTAAGCAGCACCTTCTATTTTTTGTTGTTTTCATGGTCCAGTGTGGTGGCTGTAAATTGGTTTAATAAAGTCAAAGGGGAGGAGAGTTTAACACGTAAGTCAAGGTGGGGAGCTTTGAATGCCTATTCTTCTGGAATTGAAATTGTGCATTGGACTTCAGGAAATTTGGTAAGTGCTATCTCTTTGGATGCCTGACCATCAATTACAGTGAAGGTTGCTTTCTGCGGAAGAAAGAGCTTGACTTCAGTGTTGAAATATCTGCCCTTTTAACTTTTTACAACCAATTTACATTTCACTATTAAAGTAGATTTTCTGGATGATGCCACCACACTGGGTCATAAAAGAACATGATCTGGAAGGTATGAAGATTCTTGAAAACATACTGGTAGTGGTTTATTGGGTTAATTTCTGCTGACAGGTTCCCTTTAAAGTCTCTCATGATCACTACAGACCCTTTCTGTCCAGCCTGCTCCATCTATTTATATAGGTTATGCTCTGTTTCCATGCTCTGATATTGGGGGACTATAGATAACATGAGAAATTTTTCTTTCACAGCTCTCATGGCTTTGAATCTTAACTCACAAAGTTTCAGCCTCATCACACTCTTCATTGACTTTTATCTCATTCACAATCGCTTTCAAGTCTCTTATAATATATAGACATACACCACTTCCTCTCCTATCTGCCCTGTCATTTGAACCATTCTCAAGAATGGTTCCAAGGTAAGGATAAAAATGAACGTAGATAGGGGACAACCCTGTCAGGTTAAATTTGATATTGAAAAGGGACTGGAATTACCATTTACCAGAACTTGCTGCAGATGGTTTTACATAAAGTGACCTGATCCAGGATCTCTTTTTGATCTTAATCCTATATGCTCTACTGTTAAAGAAATAAAATCCCACCTCACCCTATCAAATGCTTTTGCAGCATCTGTTTATAGCAATCAAGTGTCAATATCTCTTATCTTGGCTTTTGTTCTAAAATTGTTTATAACATGAACATTGTTCAAGATTCTTCCCATCCTTGAGTATGACTGTTATTTGAGATCTTATGTGTCCTCTGGAATAGGAAGATCTCTGGTCAGCGAGTTAAAGGGTGATAATAGAAAATCTTTTTTGTTAAAAAAAACACCTTACAATTTTGCAAAGTGAAACTATCTGGTCAAGGTGCTTTTCTCATGACATAATTGCTTATAGCTGTTTCCAGTTCTGTAGGGTGTAGTACTGTAGGGTAATGTAGTTAGTGTTCTCCTTACAGAGACATTGCCAATTGCCTTGCAGGCGCGTGGAGAATTATAGCCATTGACGCTCCACTAAAGGATTCTTGGAAACATACAATAATGTTTTCCAGAATGGTACAAGGAAAACCAGGCCTCTTTTGCTACCTTATAAGGCACCCCTCTCCTTACCATCAAGCATGATTTTCAAGTAGCCAAATTACATGTTGTGGGATTACAGCCAAACCAGTATATCTATCCCACATGGAACACATTTAATTCAGGTGCTCAAAATCCAGCGATTGAACATGGCCCTCACACATGAAAAGCGTTTGCTCTACCACTGAGCTACATCCATAAATGAATGTGGGATTAAAGCCAAACCAGCATAACTATTCCAGAAGGAACAGAATCCAATCTGTAGACATAGTAAACATAGTTGCATCTCTTCAGTACAGTGTAGAGAAGTGTTTTAGCTGAGTGAGAGTTCTCTTTACGGAATCGTTGGCAATTAAAACCATCTTGCGATCATGTGGACACTGATAGGCATTAATTCTCCACTATCCTGTTTAATTAACAGCATTCTTTATATTTATTGCTAAAGGTAAGTAAAGGTATAGGTAAGTAAAGATAGGCTAGATCATATCCCCCATGGCTTACAGCTACAGTTAAAAGGGCAATAAATGATAAAAACAGGACATTAATTTGATAAGATGCTGTAACCGCACCCCCCTTCCCTGTTTGTCCTCTTTTGTTTCAGTGTCCTATCCTGTAAGTCGGTATGAATGTGTGTGTTGGATGTATGATGTCTCTATATGGATTCTAAACTTAGTTTGGTTATGTGTTAGTTTTTCTTTTGAGTGTTTGTACACACTTCAGTGGAGAGCGGGATAAATGCTTACATTTTGTGATATATGGCAGGTACCGCCTTATGATGTTTTTCTCATATATTCTATGTGCTCCGAAGTTAAAGGGGTATTCCAGGAATCAGCATAATTCATATACAAGTGGGCACTCAAAATATAAGCTAATGTGTAATTAGTTGTTATTTAAAATTTTGCTCCCCTTAGCAGAAAATGCTGGTGACATGGACTGTAATGAAGAATTAAAATGCTACTGGCCCTTTAATCAGTCCTTTGATTTCCTCCGCGCGGTCCGTTGCAGAAAAGAAGATGGCCGCTGGTCACATGTCCACATCACATCTCCTGTATCTGCGTGGGCAGGGTCATGTGATCACCACTACGTTTGGCTGTAGTCGGTTGGTTGCAGTGCATCCAGTATGGCCAGTGTTTTGGTGATGGCAGTTACACATCATTACTATGGTAACAGAGCAAGAAAACCCGTTACATCATCACTGTTAGCAGATCATAAGTGGAAGGAGGAGTTACTGAGAACTAAAGGATCATGGAACTTGTAGTTTCCAGTGGCGGCCATCTTAGTGATAACTCCACCTACTTTAGAGAGGCCATAAATTTTGTAAATCATAAAATCATATTATTTTATCTCCGTTTTGTGACTAATGACATTGAGTATTGTTGTATTCATTTATTTATATCATCAAGGGTTTTTGCGGCAGACGTCCATATTCCCGGAATACCCCTTTAAGTGTAATCCTTGATTATGGATGCTTCTTTGTGCAATTATTACTCAATTTGTGTGATTTTAATGTGCTGTAAGCAAGTACACCCGATGTTAATATTTTGATACAATAAAGCCTTTATTGAACTGAAAAATAGGGTATTCAAAAAATATAAAACTGACAAGTCCCCTGAAGCCTTTCATATTTAAAAATCACTTACTAAGATCTGTAAGAAAGAAAATAAAATCAGCCAAAATACAACATGAAAGACCATTGGCCAAAGATTGAAAAACAAATCCCAAGAATTAAAAAAAAAATATAAATGTGAAAACATATAGATCAGAGCAGGTGGGAATCTTATAAAAACATAAGTTTAACGAGCAAAGTAAAAGAAAAGGATGCGGCACTCACCGGTATCGCGGACAGTGTTCACTTTATTGTGGGGAAATATTCATAGCAGGGGAGATGCACGCCACGCCAAGGTGACGGTCCGTTTCACGCAGTGTGCGGTTTCTCAAACCTCAGGCCTGAGGTTTGAGAAATCGCACACTGCGTGAAACGGACACCATGCTAGTAATGGGTTGGACCCCCTTTTGCCTTCAGAACTGCCTCAATTCTTCATGGCATAGATTCAACAAGGTGCTGGAAGCATTCCTCAGAGATTTTGGTCCATATTGACATGATGGCATCACACAGTTGCTGCAGATTTGTCGGCTGCACATCCATGATGCGAATCTCCCGTTCCACCACATCCCAAAGATGCTCTATTGGATTGAGATCTGGTGACTGTGGAGGCCATTTGAGTACAGTGAACTCATTGTCATGTTCAAGAAACCAGTCTGAGATGATTCCAGCTTTATGACATGGCGCATTATCCTGCTGAAAGTAGCCATCAGATGTTACAGGGTACATTGTGGTCATAAAGGGATGGACATGGTCAGCAACAATACTCAGGTAGGCTGTGGTGTTGCAACAATGCTCAATTGGTACCAAGGGGCCCAAAGAGTGCCAAGAAAATATTCCCCACACCATGACACCACCACCACCAGCCTGAACCGTTGATGCAAGGCAGGATGGATCCATGCTTTCATGTTGTTGACGCCAAATTCTACCCTACCCTACCATCCGAATGTCTCAGCAGAAATCGAGACTCATCAGACCAGGCAACGTTTTTCCAATCTTCTACTGTTCAATTTCGATGAGCTTGTGCAAATTGTAGCCTCAGTTTCCTGTTCTTAGCTGAAAGGAGTGGCACCCGGTGTGGTCTTCTGCTGCTGTAGCCCATCTGCCTCAAAGTTCGATGTACTGTGCGTTCAGAGATGCTCTTCTGCCTACCTTGGTTGTAACGGGTGGCGATTTGAGTCACTGTTGCCTTTCTATCAGCTCGAACCGGTCTGCCCATTCTCCTCTGACCTCTGGCATCAACAAGGCATTTCCGCCGGCAGAACTGCCGGTCACTGGATGTTTTTTCTTTTTCGGACCATTCTCTGTAAACCCTAGAGATGGTTGTGCGTGAAAATCCCAGTAGATCAGCAGTTTCTGAAATACTCAGACCAGCCCTTCTGGCACTAACAACCTCGCCACATTCAAAGGCACTCACCTTTCTTCCCCATACTGATGCTCGGTTTGAACTGCAGGAGATTGTCTTGACCATGTCTACATTCCTAAATGCACTGAGTTGCCGCCATGTGATTGGCTGATTAGAAATTAAGTGTTAACGAGCAGTTGGACAGGTGTACCTAATAAAGTGGCCGGTGAGTGTATATATATATACGTCCCCCATACAATTTTATGGGCTCACGGCCCTGTACAGAAGCACGCGTGCGGCACCGTACCACTCCAAAGCCCATAGAAAGATAGGACATCTCCTAATTTTCTTCATAATACATCGCTGCACGCTGTATGTTCCTATGGAGAGGGGCGGGGGAGTTGCACTCATCCCCTGCTCCTCTCTGCAATGACGATGTGAAAAATGTTAAATAAATGTGAATGTAGCCTTATACACCTAAACTAAAAAAAGGGGCTGAACATGGTGAGAACTGCGATGAAATCAGAAAGATTCAATTTAAGACAGTTCACATGGCTAATCGAACATTCAGACATAAATCCCAGGAAAGTAAATAAAGCAAACTCTTGCCAGAATCTAATATAAATATCTCACCTGCCCGTGCATAGCAAGTTACTGGATCAAAATGATAGATAACATTAACATGTATGACACAACAAACAAACTTACATTAAACCCCTGATTATGCCTATTCCACTATGGCTTAGGAAACACAGCTGAAATTCACATCTATAAAGAAGGCTATCCTCCTCCAATGGCTGGAGAAAGAAAATCCTAAGCTAGAAAAATTTAAAATAAATTTTCATACACCAGATGATATAGAATAAAAATAGGCACTAGCAAAAAGATCCATCATTGAGGAAAGCTGATCTGTTGCACGCCATAGCGGTTGGAAGAGAGGGGTAGGGTGGGTTAGGGATGGGTAGGAGGTAACAAGGTGAATGCATAGCCATTTCTTCCCTTTCTTCTTTTTTTTATTATCATATTATACCTCTACGATGCTATATATTCAATGTAATCATTTTTGTATGTTTCATATTGAGTCAATTAAAAAAAGTGACAGCAAATATGGGTGTACTAGGGATAGTAATTGTCAAACTAACCTTATCTGCTGAGAGAAGTGTTGTGGATTGTCCATCATTTGATAGATGCCTATTAAGCATAGTATTCTGACACTATCTAACCCCTCTGTCACCAGATAAGGGTTTATGGGTAAATGATTTATTGAATGTGAGTCAAGTATGAATTCCACCGACATGTAACAAATGAGAACCTCTGTCCATTAGGGATTGGGTGCTTAGAGTGGAGAATACCAGTACAAGCTTACAGAATCCATACATCACAAATATTAAAAGATTTGTTGTATTTTTAGGAATTGGTGGGTCCAATTAAAAAAAAAATAGAGAATATGAAAGGTTTATACAAGCTAAAGCAAAATATCAAACATGGGATGTGGAAAAGGAGAGATTGGGAAGAAGAGAGTTGGGAATGTCTAAGAATGGATGTTTGCATCATGCAGAAAGGCAGAATGGTACAAAAATATGTCGCATAGATCTTTACTCTTAGATGCCATTTCTGTTACATAAAAGTTCCACAAATTGTTTACAATCACATAAATGTATAAAACAAGTGTGAAAACAAACATAGATTTCAACACCATAGGTTAAGTTGTAAAGAAAACCAAAGCAAATTACAGTGAAATCCTGAAATGTATTATATTTGAAGAAAACATCTTCACAGTCTAGAATTACAATTTCAACTCATAAATAGTATCCACTGGGTAATGCATACTCTTCTGTGTAATTGTATTTCTTGTTTCCAAAGTACTTTAATAAAGTACAGTATGATGGCACCTTTAAATTACTAAAATGCTCAAACGTTTCTGATAAAAAGACCAATTTACTTTTAAACATCTCATAAATTTTAAGTTTGTCCTAGAATTATAATGCACTTTCTCATTATATTTTGCTGTGTAAACTAAATACAGTAACCATTCCATTGCAGTTAAGTGTAGCTAATTTGATAATGCTAAACTGTTGTAAAGAATGAAGAGGCAGAAAGCTATAATGTAAAACCTAAACTGTTATATGGCTTGAAACTTATAATACAGATTATACTCAAGTTCTGAAATACATATTATTTTCTAAAATAAGGAATAAAAAAAGAAGGTAACAAAAGGCAAAGATCAGCTCAATTTACTTTCAAACAGCATGTAAAGCAGCCCCTGGGAATGGACAGGTGACACAGACAGCAGGTCCTTTTGGTTAACCCACTTCCCAGCTCTCTGCCTGATTGCATTGCAAACCCTAGAGATAAGGAACAACTGATCACTGTTCCCTTCCTGCATTAATGTGCAAAACACAGAAACAGAGACCAGACTGAAAATAAAACGGAAGAGTACTCCCTAGGGGTCTTGACAAAGACCTCCTGCATTTGAAACGCACTTCGGGGTTGCACACCAAGAAATAGTTTGTGCTTCGGTCCTCCACACTTTACGCTAATTTCTCAGTTTTAGACGTTTATTCATTCCTGTATGTGTTAGGATTTGTTGCATTTGGTCAGTGTTCTTTTGCGTCATGCACACTTTATATATTACTGCCACATTGGCGCTATATATGTATACTTATGGCTATTTGATCCACGCATTGCTCTTTGTGGCCACATTATACCTGTCTATACTGTCTTTTAATTTTTTCTACATTCATTTTTATGTGGGACCTATCACCTGGCATGCATTTACTCTTGCTGAGATGTACTCAATTTTTATATTTTTTATTTTCTTTTTTCACATAATAAGTTTATCTGCATTATGTTGTCTTGTAAGCCTAGTTACTTGTTTCCACTTTTTTCTGCTTTGGGTAATTTCTCAAACATATACCACTGTTCACAGTGAGAATACAATAGAATCAGTGCATCCTCAGCTGTTCCCACGGATAAATCTATGAATTAGACACCTTGACAACTCTTATCTCTGTCCATTATCAATATATGGCCATTTTACTATTCAAACATACTGGAATTCTTTGTGACAGCCTCAATAATGGTGTTTTTATAGCAGTTATAATTTGTATATTCATATAATAAATATATGTAACATTAAATACATATAATCTCAAACACATTTTTTTTACCACTGGGATAGACTAGGAAAGAACAGATTTAGGTTTCATATTATTTAAGTTTTATAATTATGAACATTTTACGTGTATATACATCCAAAGGAAAAAAAAAGGGACTACAAATTTTGAAAAAGATCAGAAAAGATCTATGATGATGATGAAACACAACTGCCAACAGCTGTGGCTTTCTGAAATGTGCAGGAGGAAAAGAAGCGCAGCAGTGAGGACTCAGTGGCAGAAGAAGGGAGGGAAAATGAAGGGCACCTCATGTATGACCAGGCACCTGCAGAATAAACATGAGCTGCAGTGACTGAGAGACCAAATCAGCATTGAAACACCTTAAATTCCCACCTGCCCAGTCTGTTCCACCCCCACCCTAGTCACAAGGCCACCTGTCTCCCCAGTAAGGGTGGATGATATGCTGCCATGACCACTACTGCACCAGCAGCACCACCATCACCAAACCTATCCACACCATCTGTTCAGCTCTTCATTCCCCAAATCATAGAGAGAATGCAAAAGTTTGGCCCATTGCATGCAGTAGGTCTTGAATAGGAGCATTTCTAAAATCATGATCTTTGAAATCAGCCAGGCTTGTGGTGATGGAGAGCTTTAAAGACATCAGGCATAAACATCACACCTTGCCACTGGTTGCCTCCTTCTTCTATTCTGCTTTCTCTTCCAGTCAGCACAGATCCAGCAGCAGCACTTTCAGTAAATTCTTGGGAAAACAGCAGCAGGCTGTATTAAATCTCATCTGTCTGGGCAAAGACCACACAGTGCCCGGAAGCTCTGGCTGGAATCCAGGAGCTGCCGCTAAACCTCCAGCATCCCACTGAAAACAGACTGGTGCACTACATGCTGTGCAATGACATCCAATTTGCCCACATACTAAATAGGGCAAAATATTGGGTGTCTACCCTGCTGGATCCATGCTCCAAAGATAGTGTAGTATCCTTTATTTCAATACTAGAGTGTGAGACTAAAATAAGGGCGTACAAGCACACTTTGTTGCATGCATCTGACATTGAGAGCTCATTGGCAGCAAGAGGAGGAAGAAGTTAAAAGTGTACAAAGAATGCCATATTCACTTCTCTTAAATCTCCACCATCATTGGATGGGGGAGGTAGTACTAGGAGGCAGAATGTGGATGATTATATTTTCACATGTTTTCTGGTACTGAAGGATGGGTGTTCCCCTTCAATTTCTGGGTGGGAAAATAGATACAAGCCCAGAGCTTGCCCTCTATGCCTTCCAGGTGCTCTACTGCCCTGTGCATAGTTTGTTGTTAGAGAAGGTGTTCAGCACGGCTAGTTGTGTTATCACTGAAATAGGATCCTCCTCTCTACTAACAATGTGAATATCCTATCATTTATTAAAATGAACAAAGAATGGATCCCACACAACTTGGTTTTGCTAGAGTTCAGGGAATGTCAACTTCAGCTTTTCAGTTCTTCATTCTGAAATTTCAGTTTCAAAGTTTTCAATTCTGCATGGAATCGGAAAGATGGCATCATGGGACACTGGGAGGGACCGTAGATGTACGTGCAACTTTATTTTTCAGCCCCCCATTGGACACATATATATTTTTCATTTGTCTCAGACAACCCCTTTATCTAATATACACCTTTCTTTTAACTAACATTGTTTCCCTTATATCTCCATGAATCAACTTTATGTAATTACCTGGCATCAAAGGGGGCATGTTCTGCTGGGCTGGCCCCCTCCCATCTACTCCTCTGCACGTTCCATGCCTTTTCTCAGTATATCATGTGACCATGGTGACATCATCTAAGGTCCTGTTACATTTGCAACATCTATCCCATGTATATATCTGATTACGTGAAATCACAGCAGCCCCCATGGTCTTCTACATCTCTCCATCCTCAATGGACCTCTACTCCTCCCCATCCTCTATGTAGAGATGCTGTTCAGATACATTTAGAGATTGCAAATGTAACATGACCTTAGATGATATCATCTGGGTTGTATGACTTTAAGTGCCCAATGATGTAATAGAGATCTCTCTCTTTCTCTTTCTGAATGTACCATACAGCAGAATCAGAAGCATTTAGACCTGTCAATCAGGAACAAGGAGATATATCAATGCAAGCAAAATATTATAGTGTTAATCACTCACATTAGGTGATTAGGTGATACAAACTGATTTTTTTTACATGGCGGCCATGGAAATGAATTATTTAGAGATATGGGCAATGTTTTTAATAATAGTTTTTAATGAAGTTTCTATTTTTGGTTTAATGTTATGGTATTACTTCAAGTAACTGTTATTACCACCATATTTCAGGCCTCTAGCTGTTGCTGTTGCATTTTTGGGTGTTAAAATCTGGGTCCCCATAGACTTCAGTAGGTTTCGTGTTTGGGTCAAAGTTTTGCCTGAAGTCCAGGTCTTTGCAAAAGATAAATCACACACATTAATTGTGAATAAGAAATACAATTATTAAAGCTCGATTTAGTTGAAAAGCAACAAAAATCTTGAAGAAGCCAACTGAAACGCTGTAATTTATGATACTTTTATTTGGGTTTCCAAGCAAATATATTTTGTTTTCTCTATACTACATAAATTTTGAATTTGAGAATTTCTTAAAATTGGTGTGCGCTAGCTCTCATTTGTATTCTGTTAGGTTAATGATAGATATCCATCTTTGAAGTATTATGTCAGCTGATAAGACCTCTTGAAATACACTGCAAAGGATACTAATTAATATGAAAATCATACACTTAGACTTCATGTGATATCACCACTTCACATTTACCAATTCATCACATAATGTTAATTGCTTTTTAACCTATCATGACTTTACTGTACAATACTATTATTTTCACAGTCTTTTTTCTCATTTTCTCATGGGGTAAGATTCCTTCTTTATATGCAGTATGTGCAAATTTTATCTTATGTCTACTAATCATCCAGAGAGAAATGTAACTTGCAAAATGCAATTATATATTATAGAAGAATGTATGACAGTAAATGAAATTTATTTAATGTGCTTTGAAGTTTTTCAATATGCTATGAATGATTAAGAGGAGAACTTTCTTTGGGCTTAAGTTCTTTATTTCCATCATAAATGGTTTATAATTTTTAAATATTTTAAAAATATAATACTTTAATAGTTACTATACCACTAATGTAATTCTAAGCAATATTTCTTAAAGGTTATTGTCCTAATTTACTAGTTTCTTAGTAACTATATACATAATTGGTTTATGCCAACAAAGTATTTAGTGTTAAAACAATTTAGAATATTTAGAATTGATCACCTCTTGTGAAGCCATAAAAATAAACTTTACAGGAAGTTCAAACTGTGTTTGCTAAATAGAAAAATATAGGGCCATGTGTAGTCTAAATTTTAACATTCTCATAATAATTCAGAGGGTACTTACACTACTTATTTAGTATAGAATATTGGCAGCATATTGGCTCTGCAACTGGGACTCTTGAAGTAAAATACAACACAGATAATAGTGTTAAAAATTCATGTGCACATGTAAGAAGAAAAAATAATAATGGAGCACGTCTGTTGATGCATTTTAAACTCTTAGTTCTATTTTAGTTCTCTTAGTTCTTAATCATAACATGTACATTGCAAAAAATATGTCCAAAGCCACATGGCTTAATAATAATGTTGTCTACAAATGAGGACACACTACAGTAGGTGCGGTGTCTGTAAATATATGATTAAAACCACTTACTTCACTAATTTTAATATCGGTAAGACATATAGCTAATTGCAATAGTCATCATTTAGTTTACCTTGTGAGCTGCAGCCTATGCCGGCCTCATTATGTTGGAAGCACAATGGGGGTCATTTACTAAGGGCCCGAATCGCGTTTTCCCGACGTGTTACCCGAATATTTCCGATTTGCGCCGATTGTACCTGAATTGCCCCGGGATTGTGTCGCACGCGATCGGATTGTGGCGCATCGGCGCCGGCATGCACGCGACGGAAATCGGGGGGCGTGGCCGAACGAAAACCCGACGTTTTCGGAAAAACCGCCGCATTTAAAAACCGAAAAAGTGTCGCATGGGGAGCGCTTACCTTCACCTGGTCCGAGGTGGTGCATTCCGGCGCGTTGAGATGATTTTCAGCGCAGCAGCGCCACCTGGTGGACTGCGGAGGAACTGCCTTCATGAATCCCGGCCAGACCCGAATCCAGAGCAGAGAACGCGCCGCTGGATCGCGAATGGGCCGGGTAAGTAAATCTGCCTCAATGTGTAAATTCAAACAAAGAATGTACAAACACATTAGAGGAGCATCCACTAATACTAAAACCAATACTGATAACAGGGGCACACATTTCAAACAGAGCAAATCTAATGTATCTAAACATTTTAAAGACATGCATGGTTCGCACATATGTCGGTAAACATCATTGACTTTGTACCTATGCCAAAAAGAGAGGGAGATTGGAAAAGAGGATTGTTAACAAGCGAAGCATATTGTATTCTTATTCTGAACACTAGTCTCCCATATGGTTGTTTGTACTTTTACAAATTCATTCTTTTTTGATAGTTTCACATTTGGGACGCTATTATCGTACATACTTAAGTATAAGCTGACCCGAGTATAAGCCAAGATACCCAATTTTTACACAAAAACTTGGAAATCTATTGACTCGACTATAAACTGAGGGTGGGAAATGCATTTGTCACAGCCTCCCCCCCCCCCCAGTATATAGCCTGCTGGCCCCTGTAGTATATAGCCTTCCAGCCCCTTGTCTTTTATAGCCTGCCTGTCCCTGTAGTATTTAGCCTGCCAGCCACTGCAGTATACAGCCTGCCATCTCCTCTAGTATATAGCCTGCCAGCTCCACTACTATATAGACTGCCATACCGTCTAGTATATAGCCTGCCAGCCCCTGTAGTAAATAGTCTGCCAGCCCCTGCTCCCCCAGTATATAGGTTGCAGCCCCTGCCCCTCAATATATAGCCTGCAACCCCTGCCCCCCATTATATAGCTTGTAGCCCTACACCCCAGTATATAGGCTGCAGTCCTGTCCCCAGCATAAAGCCTAGAGCCCTGCCCCACGGTATATAGCCTGCAGCCCTGACCCCCCAGTATATATCCTAGAGCTCAGCCACCCATTATATAGCCTGCAGCCCTGCCCCCTAGTATATAGCCTGCAGCCCTGCCCCACAACAGTATATAGCCTGCAGCCCTGCCCCACTGTTTATAGCCTTCAGCCGTGCCCATCTAGTATGTATCCTGTAGCCACTGCCCCCAATATAAAGCCTGTAGGAGAAAAAAACTGTAAAAAAAGCATCGGCTCTGGATGCCGGCACACACATTAGAATGTCAGCTTGCGGCTGGTGTCACGATGCCTGCGACGGACTGCGCAGGGACAGAGAGCCGATGCTGGAGCATCGATGTATAGAAGAGGACCTGCTGGAGGGGGGGGGGGGTTGTCGGAACGTGAGCTGCCCTGCCCATCTAGTATGTGTCGTGCAGCCACTGCCTCCAATATAATGCCTGTAGGAAAAAAAAGTGTATTCACCTTCTGATGCCCCCCTTGCAGGTCCTCTTCTATACATCGATGCTCAGACATCAGCTCTGGATGCCGGCACACATCCTAGAAAGAGGACCTGGGGGGGGGGGGTTGTCGGAAGGTGAGCAGCCCTACCCATCTAGTATGTATCCTGCATCCACTAATATAATGCCTGTTTATGCTTGTTCATTATAATACTCTGCAATACTGATGTGCATACATAGGCTAACATAACATTGTGCCTTTAAGATTACTTCATAGATACCATCTTACCGGCACAGCTGCAGGCAGCCCAGGGGTCCTGATTGGACTTCAGGGTTGCTATAGGATAGATCATTGCCCCCGAAGACGGTGGGGGGGGGGGGTTGGAGAGGGCCATTGTGGAGGACAGTCCCCCAGAAGGCAGTTTAAATGTTGTGGTCACACTGAACGCAGCATTTAATGGGTTAAACACCCGTGGTTGGAGTGGGCTACTGGCTACAGCTGACATCCAGCTCGGTTCCTATCTCAAGCTGAGCCGGCGTCAGCTCTGCTACTGATATATCGGATGCAAAGTGTTAAGTCACTCTGCTCAGCGTTGGATATATATCAGACGCAGAGCGCTAACAGGTTAATCAGAAAAAATTAAGAACTTTTTTGATCTTACCAATTGGTTGAAATGAAGCCTAGAGTGAAAAAATTTAATTCTAAATACTTTCAGTCAACTCAAAGGGTAGCCTTTAGAGAAGCACCAGGCAGCAGTCTTACAGATGAACAAAACAGGTATCTTTATTTTGGACATAAAAATAACATAAAAAAGGGGCTTGCTCCAGCCGGCAAAACAAAACGCATGGTTCATATGATAAATATCAATCCATGTCATTAAGTACAGTACACATTAACAGGCACAGTACTGTACTTCACCCTTCTGGGTTAGGAGCACCTTTTCAGTTCTCAGACTTCCCCACACAGCAAGACTCATCTCTGGTTCTGACATCCACTGTGCTCCACTGAGCTACACACAGGTAAGGAAACACCCCCCCCCCCTTCACCTGACACTGCTGGCTTTACATAGAGCTGTAAGCCCTGGCCCTCAGAATGACTGTTTTACAATAGGGATTTAAAATGTACAAAAATGTACTATAACCTTAACTTCAAATTAAGCTAAAACTGAAAAAAAATGTTAACATTTGTTAATTATTAAATAAACAGTCACTCATGCACTGGCTCAAAATGGATGAAATTACTACTTGAAGCAAATAAGATTTACTACTAAACAACAGATAAGGATTCTGAATTGAAGCTGGTGTATTAAGCAATATTCAGACACAGCTACATACACTTACAATAAGAATGCAGCAGCAGCCAGAGGGATTACCGAATCACATGTACATCTTGTGTGGCTGTTATCTGTGGTCCTTTATAGTTTATTAGTCCTTTGTGGTCCAATGATTTTTCCTTAGTGGTGAATAACCCAAAACAGCCTCCACCATCAGGAACTGAATACATTAAAAATGTATTATAGTTCAGTGTGCTAAAACACCTCTTTAATACATTTTATTATTAATATATATATACGAAGGAATATGTAAATAGCCTATACAAAACTATGGTAAAAAGTCATAGATTAAAATTACCTCCAAAGAAGAGGGTCCATTCTCTCCATTTGGTAAGAAAAGATTTAATCTCCAAAAGGTGACAAGGCTTCTTTACTGTACAAACTGTGAATCTGCGGAATAGCCTGCCTCAGGAGCTAGTCATAGCAGGAAAACCAGAGAGCTTCAAATAGGTTTTAGATGCCTTTTTACATCAAAATAACATTAACGGTGAACTGCCTAAAATTGTCCTCCCTTACATCCTTACCCTTTACTCGATCAACATACAGTGGGGCAGATTTATCAAGTGTCTGAAAGCCAGAATATTTCCAGTTGCCCATTGCAACCAATCACAGCTCAGCTTTCATTTTACCAGTGCTCATGTGATTGGTTGCCACAGGCAACTAGAAACATTCTGACTTTCAGACACTTGATAAATCTGCCCCAGTATATCTTTTTCTATCAAACAAACCATGTAATCATGCAACCATGTATGTAAAACATGACATTTTCAAGGAAATCTACCATTTGATTAGATGCATTATGAAGCAAACATACCTTGAGAATGCTGTAGCTACACTGATGCAGCACCATATCTTGTTTAACTGAAAAAACAATTATGACATTCAGGAAATTGGGAAAGCTGGATTGCATAATTCTTGCAGTACATAAACACATTACACGAGCTGTCTGCACTGTTCCAGACAGGATTAATCAACCTGAGCTGGATCACTCATAGACAGCAGCTTGGGGATGGTGAAACAATTGATTGCTTCTGACCTTCAATGATTTCATCATTCTCCTGAGCAGTGTAAGAAGAGAAGTGCTGAACCAGGCAAAGGAGGACTCATTATCCTGAATTTTATAAAAAAAATTTTTTGCAGCAAAACTACTCAGCTCAGAGATTAAACAAGATATGATTCTATGTCAGTGTAGCTACAGCATTCTCAAGGTATGTTTGCTTCATAATGCATCTAATCAAATGGTAGATTTTTTTAATCACTTTAATTTAGCTTTTTTGGGAGGTTATTTTCTTAAAGTATTTTTGACAGAGTTTTCTATGTGGGTTAAATAATTATTTTGTTTTATTTTACATGTTATTATGGATGCAAGGATTAAACCCTTGCTTGCCCAATGTTCAATTTATTTGAATAGCTGGGCTGCTCCTGATTAAAATGAATTGATGGGTTCTTTCACTGAATTTACTTGGTGAGGTCCCTGTGGTCTAGAGTGCTGCCTACAGTGTTTTAACCACCCTGATAAGAGCAAATCCACTATCAGGAACCTAATTGACACTTAGAGACCTTGGAAGGTGACAGACTAATTTTGTGTGGCAGCCAGGGGCGGACTGGGAATTTAAAGTGGCCCTGGAAAAAACTGTTAAAGTTGCCCCATTCTGTGGGTGGGGGTCAAAACAAGTAGGCGTGGCCATGTGATGTGGGTGGAGTTACTAAACTGCATACAAACTGTTTATAGAAGGTCTAAATCAACTTGTACAGCACAGATAAAGAAACTCATATATATGCCTCCCTTATACAGGAATAACGCTTCTTTTTTAAGAGAACACAACTTCATACTAAAATACCTTCTCCAATAGCCAAGAATGTAACTACTATATTACCGTCCCCTATGTACAGGAATATAACTACTATAATACCGCCTCCTATGTACAAGAATATAACTACTATAATACCGCCCCCTATGTACAAGAATATAACTACTATAATACTGCTCCCTATGTACAGGAATATAACTACTATAATACTGCCCCCTATGTACAAGAATATAACTACTATAATACTGCCCCCTATGTACAAGAATATAACTACTATAATACTGCCCCCTATGTACAAGAATATAACTACTATAATACTGCCCCCTATGTACAGGAATATAACTGCTATAATACTGCCCCCTATGTACAAGAATATAACTACTATAATACTGCCCCCTATGTACAAGAATATAACTGCTATAATACTCCCCCCTATGTACAAGAATATAACTACTATAATACTGCCCCCTATGTACAAGAATATAACTACTATAATACTGCCCCCTATGTACAGGAATATAACTACTATAATACTACCCCCTATGTACAGGAATATAACTTACTATAATACTGCCCCCTATGTACAGGAATATAACTACTATAATACTGCCCCCTATGTACAAGAATATAACTACTATAATACTGCCCCCTATGTACAAGAATATAACTTACTATAATACTGCCCCCTATGTACAAGAACATAACTACTATAATACTGCCCCCTATGTACAAGAATATAACTACTATAATACTGCCCCCTGTGTACAAGAATATAACTACTATAATACTGTCCCCTATGTACAGGAATATAACTACTATAATACTGCCCCCTATGTACAGGAATATAACTACTATAATACTGTCTCCTATGTACAGAAATATAACTACTCTAAACTATAAACTACTATACAACACAGCTACATACAGCCGCCTCATCCCTAGTAACACAGCTACATACAGCCGCCTCATCCCTAGTAAACAAAGCTACATACAGCCGCCTCATCCCTAGTAACACAGCTACATACAGCCGCCTCATCCCTAGTAACACAGCTACATACAGCCGCCTCGCCCCCAGTAACACAGCTACATACAGCCGCCTCATCCCTAGTAACACAGCTACATACAGCCGCCTCATCCCTAGTAACACAGCTACATACAGCCGCCTCATCCCTAGTAACACAGCTACATACAGCCGCCTTGCCCCCAGTAACCCATGTAACATACACCTCAGCCACACCAGTCATCCAGTCCCATGTAACATATACTTCAGCCTGCACCAGCCACGCAGTCCCATGTAACATCCACCGCAGCCACACCAGCCATACAGTCCCATGCAACATACCCACCAGCCATACGGTCCCATGCAACATACCCACCAGCCATACAGCCCCATGCAACATACCCACCAGCCATACAGTCCCATGCAACATACCCACCAGCCACACGGTCCCATGTAACATACCCACCAGCCACACGGTCCCATGTAACATACCCACCAGCCACACGGTCCCATGTAACATACCCACCAGCCACACAGTCCCATGTAACATACCCACCAGCCACACAGTCCCATGTAACATACCCACCAGCCACACAGTCCCATGTGACATACCCACCAGCCATACAGTCCCATGTAACATACCCACCAGCCATACAGTCCCATGTAACATACCCACCAGCGATACAGTCCCATGTAACATTCCCACCAGCCATACAGTCCCATGTAACATACCCACCAGCCAAACAGTCCCATGTAACATACCCACCAGCCAAACAGTCCCATGTAACATACCCACCAGCCATACAGTCCCATGTAACATACCCACCAGCCATACAGTCCCATGTAACATACCCACCAGCCATACAGTCCCATGTAACATACCCACCAGCCAAACAGTCCCATGTAACATACCCACCAGCCAAACAGTCCCATGTAACATACCCACCAGCCATACAGTCCCATGTAACATACCCACCAGCCATACAGTCCCATGTAACATACCCACCAGCCATACAGTCCCATGTAACATACCCACCAGCCATACAGTCCCATGTAACATACCCACCAGCCATACAGTCCCATGTATACAGGCACTTACCCTGTAAGCTCTTTTCTCATTGTCAAAGCTGGTCTTCATCCTGCACGTAGAGAAGGCTTCTTCTTATGATCCAAAGAAGAGGGGGGGGGGGGTCGATCGCGGGGGAGGTGGGAATCGCGGGGGGGGGGGTCGATCGCCGGGGGGGGGTCTGTGTGGTCTCTGTGAGCTGACTGCATCTAGTTGTCAGCTCACAACAGTGCTCGGGGCCTTCAAATCTAGCTGGAAGAGATGCCGGCCCGCGCGGGGGAAGTTATGATGCGTGTCACGTGACACAGGCATCAGAGAACACAAGCACAGCAGGGGGAAGTCCCTGCAGCGCTGCGCCCGGCCTCCAGTTCCTACGGTCTTCAGGGTGAGTTCATGGTGTTTTTTTTTCTTCACCGGCCCCACCAGTGTCAGACCGGCCCCGGACCGGCCCCAAACGAGTCGGCCCACCGGGATTTCTCCCGGTGGGTCTAATGGCCAGTCCGCCCCTGGTGGCAGCTGCTGGCTATTGGAGCAGACAGGTAAAGGATTATCAGGGACAGGCCAGAGTGCACACCAGATGTCAGAAAGGCATCAAAGCAAAAATTGTAAACAAGCTGGAGGGAGAGCTGGCTTGTAAGGACTAATTAGGGCAAAGGTAAAGAAAGAGAATAGTCAAATGCAAGTAGGATCAGAAATACAAAACTAATCAGCATGAAACAAACCAAACATCACAAGCTTAATAACTAGCATTAAGCAATCATACAACTCCAGCTCACTGATTGGTCTGTAGTCTGAACCTGTTCACTGGCTACCTAGCCAGCCTCGCAGAGTGACACCCCTGGCCAATCATAGCTATGGATAGTTGTTAGGGGCATCAATTTGCTGGATTGGCTGCCCGATCCGCCAATACATCGGGGTCGGGCACCGAAGCCGAACTGCGAGCCTGAAATGGAACATGGAAATGGAAATTAAAATTTAGATATTCGTTGCAGATAATTAAATGTTTATATGTAACTGTTACTTTCATCTGTTTACTGATATTGTATATTATATTTTGCATGAAATGAAATGCAAAGAATTGGCATGGTCTACCACAGTCCTCTCTCAAGAGCTTATACAGTGCAATATGAGTTTATTCGAACATTTGTAAGAATGGTACCGCAAAACTATATTATTCTTGTAAAGTGAAACTTGCTTTTGGAAACACTTATACTTGATAGCTAACACTTTAAGATTTTATTGAGAGGATACAAGTGTTTGCATTTATTTATAAGAAATAGAAAACAGATTCCCTTGTGCTATTTGAAGTCTCAGTTTTTTTGTAACAAATAAATAAATGACTTTCGCAAATAATGATAACTGACTGAAGCCATCAATACTCCAATTGTCTGAGCGTTGCTGTTGCCACTTGTTTCTGTGCTATGATTGATTTTACCTTTTGCTATGCGTCTGAAGCTGATACTTTTTATTTTGTTTTGTGTTTTCTCTCTGCCGCACAATCCACTAGAAAATCTTGTTCTATGCCTTTAGGGTTATCAACTTGTGAAGCAGATGTGTTTAGGGAACATATAAAAACTAATGAAAATTGCACTTTAAAGTTATTTCCTCCATTTATTTCCAAATTCACACCTTCCCTGCATTATTGTCTCGTTCTTCAGACTTGGTAAGAACATGTTTTTGACGGCAGAAGCCTTAAGACACATTTTTAATATACTATATATTTTTTTCATTGCTAGTTAGATGAGCTCATGTGGTTTTGAAAGATAATTATTTAGTCATTTTTTTAATATGGATCTAGATATGTTTCAACACACACATAGATAGTATATGCCATTCTTTTCATGGGGAACTTGCTGAGCATTGCTATAAACTTTATGTTGCTAATTCTAAGGCTAAGGTTTATATTATAACATACCAAACTTTAAAGGCAATAAACAGTGTATCTTTAAGCTTTAAGTGCAAGTAAATACAGTATACAGGCAATCCCTGGGTTACGTACAAGATAGGCTCCAGAAGTTTGTTCTTAAGTTGAATTTGTATGTAAGTCGAAACTGTATATTTTATAATTGTAGATCCAGACAAAAAAAATTTTGGCCCCAGTGACTATTGGAGTTTAAACATTTTTTACTGTAATGGGACCAAGGATTATCAATCAAACTTCATTACAGACTGCTTACAGCTGATTATTACAATCTGGGACTATAATAAAGCACTGAGAAAGCTTCACCAGAGGTCAGAGAGGTCTGCCTGTAACTATGGGTTGTCTGTAAGTCGGGTGTCCTTAAGTAGGGGACCGCCTGTATAATTATTTCCTATATAGTACCAGCATATTCTGCTGTGCTGTGTAAAGAACATTAACATTTAAATGAATCCCTTTCCTCCATGTGGGTAACTAGCTCTCCAGATTGCTTTCATAGGAAGTCCAGTCTCTATTTATATAGGTTTTTTTTGATGGAACCAACATTTACACAGAGAGAAATAAGAGCATTACAGAATCTAAAGTCTAATCTAATCTAAAGTTATCATCAAGGATATCATCAAGTATTTTGAGTTTTAGCATATATGATGGCTTTACTGATTAAAGAAAAGAAAGAAGAAAACTTACCAGAAAAATTACCTGAACAAACAAATTGATTGTCAGCTACAGTGAAGTTGGTTATCTAAGGTGTGGAGAGCTTGACTTCAACGCTAAATGCTTAGCCTTCATGACTTTATATAGCCAATTTACATTCAAAGTTCATCATAGTATATATATAAGGCTGGAAGGAGACGCAAGTCCATCAAGTCCAACCTTTAAGAATTAAATAAATGTTTTATCCCCATAACCCGTGATATTTTTTCTCTCCAGAAAGGCATCCAGGCCTCTCTTGAACATGTACATAGAGTCCGCCATAACAACCTCCTGCGGCAGAGAGTTCCATAGTCTCACTGCTCTTACAGTAAAGAACCTTTGTCTATGGTGATGGTAAAATCGCCTCTCCTCTAGGCATAGAGGATGCCCCCTTGTCCTGGTCACAGGCCGAGGTATAAAAAGATCTTTGGAGAGATCCTTGTACTGTCCGTTCAGGTATTTGTACATTGTAATGAGGTCTCCCCTCAGTCGTCTTTTTTCTAAACTGAATAATCCCAAATTTTTTAATCTGTCAGTGTATTCTAGTTCCCCCATTCCCCTAATAATCCTGGTTGCTCTCCTCTGCACCCGTTCCAGCTCTACTTTATCCTTTTTATACACTGGTGCCCAAAACTGTACACAATATTCCATGTGTGGTCTGACCAGGGATTTGTATAAGGGCAAAACTATGTCTTTATCATGAGAATCTATTCCTCTCTTGATACATCCCATTATTTTATTTGCTTTAGCAGCAGCCGCCTGACTCTGGTCACTAAAAATAAGTTTACCATCCACCAATACCCGCAAGTCCTTTTCAGCTTCAGTTTTACTAAGTAATTGACCGTTTAGAACATAATTATATTTTTTGTTTCCATGGCCCAAGTGCATAACTTTACATTTATCTACATTAAACCTCATCAACCATTTCTCTGCCCATCCCTCAAGCTTCCACAAATCCCTCTGTAGTGCTAAACTATCGACCTCAGTATTTATTACTTTACACAGCTTAGTATCATCTGCAAATATTGAAACTTGACTGTGTAAACCCACTACAAAGTCATTAATAAAAATATTAAAAAGAAGTGGCCCCAATACTGACCCCTGTGGCACTCCACTGGTAACATCAACACAATCTGAGAATGTGCCATTAATGACCACACTCTGTTTTCTATCACTTAGCCAATTACTTACACAAATACACAGATTTTCTCCTATTCCCAGCAGTCTCATTTTATATACCAACCTTTTATGTGGCACGGTGTCAAATGCCTTTGAAAAGTCCAAATATACAACATCTACAGCGTCCCCCAGATCCAGTCTTGAACTTACCTCCTCATAGAAACCAATCAGATTAGTCTGACAGGACCGATCTCTCATAAACCCATGCTGACGCTGGGTTATAAGGTTGTGCACAGTAAGATACTCCAGGATAGCATCTCTAACAAATCCCTCAAATATTTTCCCCACCACAGCAGTTAGACTCACGGGTCTGTAGTTTCCAGGATCGCTATTTGATCCTTTTTTGTATATTGGTACCACATTTGCTATGCGCCATTCCTGTGGAACATAACCAGTCCTCAGTGAATCTTCAAATATTAAAAATAACGGTTTGTCTACCACCGTACATAATTCATGCAGAACCCGGGGGTGTATGCCATCTGGCCCAGGTGATTTATCTATCTTAGTGGTTGCGAGGCGGCGCCGTACCTCTTCCTGGGTTAAACTGTTGACATTATAAAAAGAATTAACATTATTCCTCATTGTGTCTTCCACCAGGGGATTTTCCTGGGTAAAGACAGTTGAGAAGGCGACATTCAGTAGATTGGCCCTTTCCTCATCTCCTTCCACCATGACCCCCATGTTATTTCTAAGGGGACCCACACTCTCTGTTTTTAGTTTCTTATCATTTATATACTTGAAAAATAATTTGGGATTATTTTTGCTCTCCCTGGCAATATTTCTCTCAGTCTCTATTTTTGCGGTCTTTATCTGCTTTTTACAGGATTTATTTTTCTCTCTATAATCCTGTAATGCCTCATCGCTACCTTCACTTTTTAGCACCTTAAACGCTTTATCTTTCTCGCTTATTGCTTTCCTTACAAGACTAGTTAGCCACATAGGGTTTTTCTTGTTCCTTTTATGCTTTTTCCCATAAGGTATGTGTTTCTCACAGGACTTTTTCAGAATATATGAGAAAAAGTCCCATTTTTGGGGGGGGCTTTTGTCTTTGAGAACATTATCCCAGTCTATGCCTTTAAGGTCTTCCCATAGTTGCTGAAAATTTGCCCTCCTGAAGTTTAGAGTGTTGGTTGCCCCTTCACTAACGCTCTTAGTAAAGCGTAATACAAAATCAATGATATTATGATCACTATTCCACAGGTTCCCCCCAACCTGTAGTTTTGATACCCTATCAGGTCTGTTGGTCAGGATAAGGTCCAGCAGTGCCCCCCCTCTTGTTGGCTCCAGGACTAGTTGCGACAGGTAATTGTCTTTTGTTGTTGACAAGAACCTGCTGCCTTTGAAGGACCTGCAGGTTTCTGCCCCCCGGTCGATTTCTGGGTAATTGAAGTCTCCCATGATAAGTACTTCACCTTGCTTTGAAGCCGCATCCATTTCACTTATCAGCATTTCCTCTGCTGCCTCCATTATATTTGGAGCCTTATAACAAACTCCTAGTAATATTTTATTATTCTTTTTCCCTCCTCTTATCTCAACCCATAGGGACTCCACATTTGCGTTACTGATGTCATCTCGCAGGACGGGCTTGAGGCAAGAATTCACATATAAACAAACCCCTCCACCTTTTTTATTTATACGATCCTTTCTAAAAAGACTATAACCATCTATAGTAACAGCCCAGTCATAGCTACTGTCCAGCCATGTCTCGCTGATACCCACTATATCATATTTCCACTCCAACATCAAGCGTTCCAGTTCCTCCATTTTGTTTGTGAGGCTTCTGGCATTTGTGTACATACACTTTATATGGTTTTCCCTGTCCGTATTCCTTTTGTCCTTATTCCCCAATCTCATTCCAGCCCCCCTTCCTCCCCCATGGACTATGACTCTTCCCAGCTCTCTATGTACACTGTCTATTTGCCCTGCACAAGTGTAGTTGCCCTCCCCCCAGGTCTCTAGTTTAAACACTCCTCCAACCTTCTAGCCATTTTTTCCCCTAAAACAGCGGCCCCCTCCCCATTGAGGTGCAGCCTATCCCTACTGTAGAGCCTGTAGCCGACAGAAAAGTCAGCCCAGTTCTCCATGAACCCAAAACCCTCCTTCCTACACCAACTTTTGAGCCACTTATTTACCTCCTTGATCTCCCGCTGCCTTTCTGGTGTGGCACGTGGTACAGGCAGTATTTCGGAGAAAATTACCTTTGAGGTCCTTGCGCTGAGCTTATGGCCTAAATCTCTGAAATCATTTTTAAGGACCTTCCAACTACCTCTTACTTTGTCATTAGTGCCAATGTGGACCATGACCGCTGGTTCCTCACCAGCCCCTCCCAGTAATCCGTCAACCCGATCCGCAACATGCCGAACCCGAGCACCCGGCAAACAACACACTGTTCGGTATGCACGGTCTTTGTGACAGATTGCCCTGTATGTTCCCCTAATAATCGAATCTCCCACTACCAGCACCTGTCTGATCTTGCCTGTGCTCCCATTACCCTTCTTACTGGAGCAGACATTCCCCAGCGGGCACGTCTTGCTGCAGCATTGCTACCCCAGAGCTGATATCCCCCTCATCCGCCAGCCTGGCAAACTTATTGGGGTGCACCAGATCAGGACTAGACTCCCTACAACTCTTCCCTCTACCCCGCCTTCTACATGTTACCCAACTAGCTGCCCCCTCACTCTGCACCTCCATACTTCCCTCCCCACACCCATCTTCCCCAGAGAGTTTGTGCTCCAGGAGCAGCAAACTTCGTTCCATATTATCAATTGCCCGCACCCTTGAAACTTGCTCATTTAGATCCAGAATCTGGATCTTCTGAATCCAGAAGTTGATTTTATGGGTGATGCCACTACACTAGGCCATGAAAGAAATATTATCTGAAAGGTGTTAATTTGCTTGACAATATACTGTTAGTGGTTTATTAGGTCAATTTCTTTAGATGGGGTCTGTTGCTATGGAAAGGAGAACATGCAAATTCTGGAAAGGTTAATGTTTTGCTATACATCTCAACCAGTAAGCATTTACAATCTAATCACATATCTACATGGCTTTATTTCAGCTATACATGGGGTGCCGAGGAGGTACATTGCAGTCACACCCTGGTAACTGGTGCCTGAAGGAAGAAGTTTCCCTTGTTCATTTAAAACACACCAGTATTATAAATTGTGCATAGCTTCTGTACCAGGGTTGTTTTTAAAAAATGATACTGGGACTAGGTGATGTCTAATTGGCTCACAATCCCAGAGAGGAATACAAATGGGTTAGTTTTGAGCCTCTCATTATTAATATAATTATTAATTCAATACAGACCAAGTATAGAGTTAAATTCCAATATTAGCTGGTAATATTATGCTTTGTAAAGTAAGTGAAGTATAGTATAATTTTACAAGTAGATGTGCATAAGCTGGAGGCCTGGGTGGAGAAATGACAAATTAAGTTTATTATACATAAATGTAAGTATATACAGTTTGCTTGAGGAAGCAAAAATTACAATCATATTTGAATGACTTGGTAAATCTGCAGTGGATAAAGACATTGTTGTATAGTTGAACAATAAACATAGATGCACAGGCAGCTGCTGCCAGGAAAATCTAATTATCATATGTATCAAGTTAGGTGGACATGATGATGATAAGAACTTTTGCCTTTATTCAAAACACAAAGCAGGCCACATATTGAATATTTGTTACAGTTTTTGCTGCTGTCACGGGTGCTCCCGCGATCCCTGTCTCTCCATGGTCCAGTGGCTGGTTTCACTCAGCTCCCGCGGCTCGGCGCGCGCGTCCCCATCTCCTAGGGCGCGCGCCGGCTCGCTAAGATTTAAAAGGACAGCGCACCAATAATGGGCGCTGGCCTGATTTAAATTCCAGCCTCTTCCTATTGCTCTTGCCAGATTTCAAACTCCCCTGAAGAGAAAGCTCCTGTGATTCCTGCGTTCCTGTGATTCCTGTGTCCCTGTGTGCCAGTCCGTTCCTGTGTATCCTGCGTTCCTGTGTGCCAGTCCGTTCCTGTGGTCCTGTGTTCCTGTGTGCCAGTCCGTTCCTATGATTCCTGCATTCCTGTGTGCCAGTCTGTCCCTGTGGTCCTGCGTTCCTGTGTGCCAGCCCATCCCTGTGGTCCTGCGTTCCTGTGTGCCAGCTCCTGCGATTCCTGACGCGAGTCCTGGTGTGCCTTCCTGTGCTATTCCCGCCACCGCGGGCTAGTCGCACCTGTGGAACGACCTGGTGGAATCCCGCCACAGCAAGTGCATCACGCTTTGTGGCGGGCTCTGGTGAACACCAGGTTCCACTTAGACTCCGGTCCCAGGTCGGCTAGTACCACCTCCCGCGGTGGTCCAGAGGGTCCACAGACTCCCAGTCCTGACAGCTGCTAATGTACTGGTAAGTTCATAGTTGAACTGGAATGGAGCGGAGTAAAGTGGTTTATTTCCAAAGCTGCACCTTTTTTTTTAAAATGCACATTTTTTGCCCCAACAACATTCAACTCCCTGAATAAGGATAAAGAAAAATAAAACAAACAAATGAGAGGGTACATATTATACATTTCAATAAATTTCATAATTTTTCTCCACCCAAGCGACTTACTGTATTGTATGATATACTGTGGTATGGTAGTGCTGGACTTGGATGTCAAGAGCCCGCCACTGTATAGCAATAAACAGCTGACAGACATTTCTTAACTTGCTTCCTAGCCCTTGTCTTGGACTTTTACAGTCCCAGCAGCCCTGTCAGTAAGGTACTGACTGCCCTTAGCCTTGAACACATGCCCTCCCTACCAGGCCTTTGGCAGCAGTAAGATGCATGGCTCGAGGCATGATTTCCCTGCATCCAAATGATGCCAATGCAAAAGCCAATAAATTTACAGGGATTTCATTGCATAATCTACCTATATAATTTACACAAAGGATGGGTGAGATCACATATGCTGAATCGGTTTAAAACAATGTTAGTGTACCTTGTCATGTGCCACACATTAAAGGCCTGGGTACCCATCCATCTCAGGAGCCAAATGCTAGATTCACCTGTAGTCCTGGAAAGATTTACAAGTCGTTCTATGTTTTAAACCACCTGAGGCTATCGCTCACAATAATGGATGCATAAAACCGATGAAACAAACAAAACCCTTGAAATATGCTTCATACATTTAAACAATAGCCTTTTCACAAATATAACATACAAAAACATATAATAATTTTTTTTTTACTAAATCAGAACTCTAAGGGAATAGTAGTATTTTAAAATAGAAATATATTTGACTCTTTTAACTGTATTGAATGTTTACTAGGCCAATCATTAGAAATGTCACATCTAGTGCCTTCTCTTAAAGAATATTTACAGTACTTTTTCACATTATTTTGTCTTTTTTCCTGCTGTAGCTTGGGCACGATTAATCCTGCTCATAACCTAGAATCTGCTGCCAGCGGCATTCTGCTGTTCTTTAATTCTGTATTTTGTATTTGCCATCTACTTTACCTAAATAATTCATCACCTTATTGAACCCTTTTTGGAGTGTTAACTCTGCTGCAGGGACTTTATGTCATCTTTAAACCAACATTCTGCTTTGGGTAAGTTTGTGATTTCCTTAATACAGACATTTAAGTGCAGTTTTTGAGGAAAAGATAGCTATAAACATCAAGTGATCTTGCCCAGCTTAGAATTATTGCACTTTACAGTGGATTTGTCCGCAATGCCCAAGCCAATGCATTATGTATGCATCGACCTCTTAGCCATTGTAAAATTCAAGTTTGTTTATTGTTAAACAGGTAATTTATTACTTTTGTCACAAAATAATGATAACTTTGGCTCTGTAAATACATATTTGCGGAGCAATATTTTTCTATCTGGGCTGCGGTATACAGTGAATAAAGCTTTACAAACTGCTTACATTGCATCTTTAATATCACTTTTCTGGCGTCATTCCCAGTTCTGAAGAACTCTTTAACTCATATTAACCTATTTGCTTTTACAAAAAGACCTATAATGGGTATGAAGATACTTGTACATATTTCCATGCATTTCCTAAGTGAACATTTTAGTAAAGTAAAGCAAAAGATGACAGAGATGTATTTATGTTATTAAAGAACCACAACAACGAAAATGAGAGATAAAATAATCACCAAACACTACTACTTACGCACAATGAAATGGAGTGCATCAATCATGTATATCTGACATTGAGACAGTTATCTCAGTTTTAGAGATAGCTCAATGGCAATATATCATTTGTTTCAGTTAGCAGATTAACCAAGATACCGTTTAGCAGAAATTTTGAGTCACATTCTTATACTGAATATAAAAATGATTATATAAAAGAAAAAGTATTCACAAAATAATGTCTGCGGAATAGTGGTGGCACGTTTCACTAGCTTACCACCTTCCTGATGCAGATGTTCCATGCTGCAGTCTAATTCTTTATCAATAGTCTATCATAGGCCATAAGCAAATTTCCTTAGTTCATTCCCCCATCTCCCATTATAAAGACTATCTGAGGCTCTAATGTTCCTATTGGACCAGAGGAGCCCTATAGACTATAAAGAGATTCTGTCAAGCTCTTTGAACACAGCTTTATTCAACTTGGCTGCCTATGCAACTGTGTCTCGGAAGCCTTCTTTTTGGATACAGTGGCCCCTGTTATGGGGTCACTAAGGGGTGTCAAATGTGCAGAGTGACTAATATAGAGATAAGCACTCGGCAGCGGGGCCCAAATGAAGAAGCCACACATATGATCCCTAGCTGGTCTCTAGAGATAAGAGACCTCCCTTAATTATGTGGTAAAAATACCATTGCTCCCCCAACTCTTCATACTTACACACCAAACACATGCCGGGATCACTGCCATCACACCTTACAAGATTCTGCGGAAGTGGTGGGAGGCCCTCCCCCTGACATGTGTCACCGGAAGGGACAATAGGCTCCGCCCACTGACACATGTCACCTGAAGTGACGGTAGGCTCCGCCCACTGACATGTGGTCAGCTGATCCAGTCAAGTGCACGGAGGAGTGTTTATTATTAAAGGAAGGACGGTTAGTTTACTGGTCACTATAGCAACCATATACAGCTGACACTGCATAGCAGCGATCAGCATACTATGTACTGGCCAATAAGACAGCAGGTAAAAACAGGCTAACGCAAATTTTGCCACATATATTGGGGATGTGGAAGTTGTAGCAGTGGCCACCAACAATACATATTAACCCTATATATGCCCCCCCTCCAAGGCTAGTGATAAAGATAATAAAATCGAGGTATATCACACATTCAGCAAATTTATTTACATTTAAGACTTTTTATTTTTGTGTACAGCTTAGGGTATGTATTAGCAAAGTCTACTGATACTTCAGGGGTACATAATTAGTGACAGACTTATTCTTCAAAGTTACATAATTAATAACAGACTAATGCTCATGTGTAGTGTATGATGTCAGAGAAAACAGGTAAATAGTAATTGCTCGTTGAGACCGGTTGGTGCCACTGTTCTTACTTTGTGGATCCACCTGGTCTCAACCTGCAGAATTTTTCTGTTCCAGTCACCACTGTTCCAGTCGTGAACTAGGGATCACCACTAATATGCTGAAGGATGTAAGACTGCTTTTTGACCTAGAGGACATGTCAAGACTAGAGGGTAAGGGCCCATTCACTGACCTAAAGAAGAGTACCATATGATGCCCCAAAAGGGCAGGTGAACTGAATATATGTCTTTGTTGATCTAGTTACAAAGGATTTGGAGGGTCTGGGAGATAATAGAACGCCACATAATCTAACAGTGAGTGAAATACGTTTATTGCATAATCTAGAAACTGACAGTATGCTCCCACTAAAGTGCAAAAGGGTACCAGCCCCCTAAAAGGAGGCCCAATAGTGTTGGGGGTTGGTTCCCTATGCCAAAATGTGGGCATATATGTGGATAGAATCCTAAGACCATTTGTTTTATCCCTTCCCACATACATCAGAGACACCACAGACCTTCTTAAATATTTCGAGGGACCGACTATCGATGAGTGCATACTTCTAGCAAGTATCGATGTGGAGGCATTGTACTCCTCGATACCCCATTAAAAAGGACCAGAAGCAGTGTCTCACTTTCTGGCAAGTAGGGGAAGACAATTTAGTGATCATAACAAACTGATCACAGATTTGTTAAAGTTTTCCTTGACACATAACTTCTTCTTCAATGGCAGCATCTACCCCCAGCTCAGGGGCACAGCAGTAGGGAGCCCTAGTGCT
The DNA here is from genome assembly GCF_040894005.1 of Engystomops pustulosus. Lineage (NCBI taxonomy): Eukaryota > Metazoa > Chordata > Amphibia > Anura > Leptodactylidae > Engystomops > Engystomops pustulosus. The sequence continues at coordinate 92,966,007 of NC_092414.1, read as the reverse complement.
CCCTCATATGACAACTTGCTCCTGGGATGGTAGGAGAACACAGTATTGTTTGGCGATCCAGCTTATCCTGGCATTGAAGGGGATGAAATTTTCCTCAGATATATAGACAATATCTTTTTACTGTGGAGAGGAGGGAAAGATATGTTCATAAATTTTGTTGAAAGCCTTAACACCAATAATATTGTGCTTAGGTTCAACTATGAAATGAATCCGATGAAACTGGTCTTCCTCGATATATTACTAACTAAAACGGGAAAAAGGAAAGTAGAGACTAGAGATGAGCGAGCACTAAAATGCTCGGGTGCTCGTTATTCGAGACGAACTTTTCCAGATGCTCGAGTGCTCGTCTCGAATAACGAACCCCATTGAAGTCAATGGGAGACCCGAGCATTTTTCAAAGGGACCATGGTTCAGGAATAAAATGTGTTATTTAATTGAAAAAGAATGTCTTCTGATAAGTTAGCAGATGTATGCAAACATCTGCAATCTATTCTTCACTGTTCCGCGCGTATATTATCTCCCAACAAGTTAGCAGATGTGAAGAACAGTGAAGAATAGAATAAAAACAGTGACCACAGGATCATTTAAGTGAAAAACGCAGTGAAAAACACAGTGAAGAATAGATTGCAGATGTTCGGCACATCTGCTTACTTGTCGGGAGATACGCTGTCCCGGGATCCGCTCCTCTTCTTCCACTGAAGTCTCCCCGTGCTGCCCGATGTCTCCCCGTGCTGCCTGATGTCTCCCCCATGCTGCCCGATGTCTCCCTGCTGCCCGATGTCTCCCTGGTGCCCGATGTCTTCCTGCTGCACGCGATGTCTCCCTGCTGTGCGCCATGTCTCCCTGCTGCGCGCGATGTCTTCCTGCTGCGCCCGATGTCTCCCTGCCGGGCCCGATGTGTCTCTGCTGCGCCCGATGTGTCTCTGCTGCGCCCGATGTGTCTCTGCTGCGCCCGATGTGTCTCTGCTGCGCCCGATGTGTCTCTGCTGCGCCCCATGTCTCCCCGTTCCACGTGTATCTTCCGACAAGTAAGCAGATGTGCCGAACATCTGTAATCTATTCTTCACTGTGTTTTTCACTTAAATGATCCTGTGTTCACTGTTTTTATTCTATTCTTCATTGTTCTTCACTGTTTTTTTAATTAAATGCTCCATCTCGAGCAGGGGAAATGCTCGTCCGAGCAACGAGCCGTTTCGAGTACCTTAATACTCAATCGAGCATCAAGCTCGGACGAGTATACTCGCTCATCTCTAGTAGAGACCACTGTCTACTGTAAACCCACAGCGACCAACTCATTTCTGTATATAGTCGCTATAGTGACCATTAAACTAATTGCCCCTCCTTTAATAACAAACACTCCTCGTTGCAGGTGGATCAGCTGACCACATGTCAGTGTGTGGAGACTACCCTCACTTCCAGTGACATTTGTCAGTGGGCAGAGCCTACAGTCACTTCCAGTTACATGTGTCAGGGGGCATGGCCTTCCACCACTTCTGGTGACACATGTAAGGTGTGATAGCGGCGATTCAGGCATGTGATTGGTGTGTGAGTATGAGGAGTTGGGGGAGCAAGGGTATTTTAATTAACCCCTTAGGGATGTGGCCCTTTTTGGTTTTTGCATTTTCATTTTTCACTCCCCACCTTCAAAAATCTGTAACTTTTTCATGTAAAAAGCTCTGTTTGGGATTGTTTTCTGCATAACAAATTGAACTTCATAGTGATGGTATTTATTATTCCATGCCGTGTACAGGGGAGCGGGAAAAAAAATTCAGAATGCAGTGAAAATTATGAAAAAACGCATTTGCACCGTGTTCTTGTGGGCTTGGATTTTACAGCTCTCACTGAGCACCCCAAATCACATTTCTATTTTATTCTTTGGTTCGGTACGATCACGGGGATACCAAATTTGTACAGATTTTATAATGTTTTCATACATTTAAAAAAATTAAAACCTTCTGTACAAAAAAAAAATTCATTTTGCCATGTTCTGGCACTAATAACTTTTTCATACTTCATTGTATGGAGCTGTGGGTGATGTAGTTTTTTAAGACTTTTGATGACGTTTTTAATGCTTTCATTTTTTTCAGATTGTATGGGCTTTTGATCACTTTTTATAGAATTTTTCAAAATGGCAAAAAAGTGGCATTTTCGAATTTGGGCGCCAATTTCCATTACGGGGTTAAACGCTGGGAAAAATCGCTAATATATTTTGATAGATTGGACATTTAGGGACGCGATGATACCTTATGTGTTTATGATTTTTACTGTTTGTTTATATTTATATCAGTTCTAGGGAAAGGGAACTATTTTTTTTTTCATTTTTTAAAATTTTTTTTAACCATTATTTTAGATCCTCCAGGGTAATTTAACCCTGCAGGGTCCGATTGCTAATACTATATCCTGCAATACTACTGTATTGCAGTATATAGCTATTTTGCAATGATTTTTAATAGCCTGTACTCTGGTGGCTATTAGAAATCATTGCACCTGGCAAGCCTACTTGTCTCAATGAGACTCTAGGCTGCCATAGCAACCGATCGTGGCCCTCCGATGATGTTCCAGAGGGCGGCGATCTGGCATCCAAGATGGCGGCCGGCATTTAACTGTAAGGTTAACTGTGGCGATCGGTGCCAGCACTGACCGCGCCAGTAATAGGCGGGTGTTGGCTGTTTTATACAGCCATTACCCTGTGTGTATGGAGAGAGCTCAGCTTGTGAGCTCTCTCCATACAACCCTTGCCGCACGAGGACGATATAGTTCGTCCTCGGTCGGCAATGTGTTAAGGGAGGTCTCTTATATCTAGAGACCAGCAAGGGATCATAAGTGTGGCTACTTCACTTGGGCCCCGCTGTGAAGTGCTTATCACTATATTAGTCACTCTGCACATTTGATACCCCTTAGTGACCCCATAACAGGGGCCACTGTATCTAACTGTTCATGTCCACATTTTACCGATGTAGACCCTTTGATGAATCCGATGTGTAAAGAAACGCGCCATGGTGGGGGGATGCGGGGGTATTTTTGATTTTTCATAGGGAAAGTCTGAATGGTACTGCCCTTGTAAGGGCGGGAGAGAACTTCGGGACGATAGGGAGTGTGTAGGGGCACTATTGATTTCTCCTCACATCCAATCCTCCCCAGGAGAGAACTTTTACTCCCGACCCAGCAACTCACCAGGTACCCCTATATAGACACCAACATGTATGGTAGGATACAAATATTTTCAACTACATCTATGTTTCTGTAAGACATCAAGAGACTTTCTATCTGAGGATTTGGTGTTTACATTGTTTGATCCCAGTGATATGGTGACCATCCAGGCCGGATGCACTGGATGATTTTACTGTTATGTGATACTATTTAGATGTTGGTTTTTAATGCATATCCAATAAAAGTTATGATTTTTTACCACTTGACTAGCTGGTATAAGATCTATAGTGGCTAGTCTCTAATTTAGGTATTCCACTAAAGTTTGTTTTGAGGAGCTGTAACAGACCCATATTAAATGCCTCAAAAACCACAAAGATGAGAACTCCTGAGGAAGTACAAAGGCAATATCATCTTCCTGCAGAAAACTTCACAGCACAAAGGTTCTCCTCTGTCTCTCATCATAATTCCCTCTCTTTGTTTGACAGCGCATATAACAGTACCACAAATACACAGGTCTGCACTGAAACACCCCCATGTACCCATTGTAAGAACTTAAATGGGTATTCTCATTTCAGCAAATAAATCTTATTGTTTGAATTATGAAAAGTTATACAATTTTCCAATATATTTTCTGTATCAATTCCTTATGGTTTTCTAGATCTCTGCTTGCTGTCCTTCTATAGAAAGCTTCTATGTTCATTTCCAGTGGACAGAAATCTGACCATGGTCACACAGGTGTATGGCTGTGTGGGAGGCAGGATATTAGGTAATTTACCAATATATATGTATTAAAAGTTCTGCTCCGCTTTCATAATTTGTGAAGTGAAGCCTCCTGGTTTTTACCTCATCAGCCAGACCTTCCAGTCCAGAAAATTGGCTGCAGATGAAGGGTCATATGACCCCTAACTGTTGATTGTTCATAGACTGTTAGAGATCAAATTACCCTCCATCTCCATTTTATGATCAGGAATGTCTGGCCGATGAGGTAACATATAGGAGGCTTCACTTCACATATCAAGAAAAGAATGCAGAACTTGTAATAGATGTATACAGTATTGGTTAATTACCTAATATCCTGCCCCCACACTTACACACACCTTACAAAAAAACATGAGGTGAAGTGGCCCACCCCTTTAAGATTCTATGCAGAAGGTGACTTTTCTCCCCTTAGCAGGTAGGGTTCACTTCTCCATAGAGAGCATAATGACAATACAATAATTATTTATTTAGTATGGAACACCAATAAGGATAAGACTCCTCTTATACTGCAGGAAACTGAGTTAGCTGATTAAACATGCATGCAGCACTTTACAAATATGGATTTGTAGAAAAATTCACTACATCAATTGTTTCCCTTAAAACTGATCCCATGGCAAATTTGAGAATAAATGACACAATCTCGACTTCATTTCCATATAAGAATGGGGCCTGTCAAGTCTGCCCAATCTTTCCAACCCCTTCATACTATCATGGACAGATAATTGGTCAATAAGACATTACCAAGGGCTTGCAATTAGATGACTTCTCAACATTTTCTTTAACCCATGAATAGTAGTAGTATACTTGCCAATAGGGCCCCACACCTCAAACATATAATTCAACATATACCTAATATCTACATACTATTGCCTTACTAATAAATCTGGCCAAAAAGTAACTTAATGCTGAATATAGATCTGAATTAGACCATGTGTCTCTTCCTAAAGTGCTATGTGCTTATAAAGTGACAATAGTGTAAAAGCACTGCTCTATATATTGTAAATAGCAAAGCATCTAACCGTCACAAGGAGGAAAATATGGCAATGCAAGGTTATAACATATAATCACTGAGTTGCTGGGAGAACTCTGAATCCACATGCGTATCGCCGCCAACTCGAGCTTCCTCACGGGTCAAGGCACAAGTAGATGATGATGCGCTTAATGTTTGTGATTATATTTTATAGCCTTGCATTGCCATATTTTTTCACCATGGGACATTTTATGCTTTGTTATTTACAATATATAGAAATGTGCATGTAGACTTTTGTCACTTCACATTGGATAACACCCATGATTGGGACAGGGCTATCAAATTCAGATTTAGCCAAACTCATCTGAACCTGAATTTTAACGAGTCCACTTATCACTAGCCAAGGCTCTTTGTAGTATACAAAATTACCTAGATGAAGTTCTTTGTGGCAAAGAACATTTGCAGATTGAGCTAAAATAAATGTCGAGTTATGAATGCATCATTGGTAAAAACCAAGAAGAGGACAATGCGTGAAAAAAAGGATATTTATTTCTATACATTGTAATATACAAACCCAAAATGTAGAACATACTGTAGAGGCATATTTATCCTTTGCAAATAAATATTTTTATATGTAAATAAATTAGACATTAGAAAAGTATATTGAAAGGCTCTATTAATATAATTACATTTATGTCATACTTGGCATAAGATGAGTTGAAAAAGCCAAGTATAAAGTGTATCATAGTATTATTGCACTTTATTGTTTTAACCAGTAAACATTGGCTCATTATGAAACACTGTATTGTGCAGATGATAACAGTAAAAGAAATTGTGTTTCTTCAGGTTCTTTGGGGAGAAAGAATATAACTTTGTATTTGTAAATTGTACAATAGTTAAGACTAGCAAAATACAATCCAAAACTCGCTCGGTAACAAGTTATGCTGCAGCTTTATAGTTCACAAGGGCAGAACCCAGTGCCAAAATCTGTTATAGCACATATTATCTGGGTGAAAGTGCATTTCCGAACATGTGAAAATAATTACAGCTGCTGCGTCTGTGTCCCTATCTTCTACTAATCACTGCATCTGTGCTATGTACTGCCATTTGCTCAGTGATGCCTATGTGGAAAGCTGCCATGTAATTATAAACTCCACTAAATGAAAAAAGAACTGGGAATGCAAATTATGAAGAGTTCACAAGATAACATTTTATTTTTCCTGCATGCCTCTGAACTCTAATAAATAAATAAAATAAGAATAGAGTTGTAAACCACATTAGGAATATTTTTTGATTATTATTTAAAGTACAGGTGTTAAGTGTCAATAATTTTATGTTATGTAGCAAATTGGTTTCAACCATAAAATGTAAATATAAATGAAAAAAAAAATTCCAGTATTCTATGTTTTGGTAATAAGCATACCACAATGGCATACCGTATATACTTGAGTATAAACCGAGTTTTTCAGCACAAAATTTGCTCCAAAGCAGACTACTGAATGGGGCTCCTCTACTCAGTAGGAATTAGAGATTAGAGATCCATAGTCTTGTACAGGACATAAGAAGAACACCCAGGGGTGAAAAAGTCAAGCTCACCCAAAAGGTGACAATCCCAGCTTCCCTGGTCTCGGCCTTGGTGCATGCTACAACATCCACACCATAGGATCCACGCAATCCAAAAGGTAAGCATAAGGTTTGGCACACAGAAGAAGCCACCAGGATTAATAAAATGTAGTTTATCTTTATTTCAGTCTCAGGAACATAACAGCATTTCGACGCAGCGAGTCTTAGTCATGATCTAAGATGCGCTGCGTCTAAACGCGTTGATCGTATGCACTAAAGCTGTTATGTTCCTGAGACTGAAATGAAGAGAAACTACATTTTATTAATCCTGGTGGCTTCTTCCAAGTGCTGAACCTTTTGCTTACCTTTTGCATCCATAGTCTTGTGGTTCTGATGTCCCTCTCCTTCTTTCTTATCTTAACTGTCGGCTCAGATGTGTACTGTGGAAGCTGTATGTTATATACATATTGTCTCATTCTCTATTTCACTGTTATAAACAAAATTACAGCATTTCACAGATGTAATTTCAACCTGTCTTTATTAGTCTTGGTGTACACAATTTCGGTTGCCCCAGGATCAAACCCTAAATCAGAAGTCTAGGGTCAGGCAGGACACATTGTTCTCCTGTCTGACACTGAATTGAGCTCCTTTCTGCAACAGACCCCAACCTTGCATTCCAAGACAAGCTCCCACATACAGAGACTGCCGGAAAGCAGCACGAGGAGAGTAAAACTACTAGCTACAGACAGGTGAGGTCTTTATCCAGCAGAGAGCACTGACCAGCTTACGGAGTAATAGGAGCTAAAATGGCAATAAAATTGTAAAGTAAGGGGTTAAAAATTATCTTTATTGTTTAAACATTACTAGGGGATTGAAATTTGAGAATTTTCTTTCATGGGCAAACCCCTTTAAGTTAGAAAATTTTGAAACCTTAGTTGGTCTTATGCAATTTTCCCCTAAACAGTCAAATGATAGCAAGCAGCTTCAACTGGACATGTATTCATAGTAACAAATTCTGACCATTGAGAATGATGCAAATTAACATTCTCACGAATGCCATGATCCAAGCTCCCTTAACCTTGTTTTTTTACATAGTGCCTACATAGTGCAAGATAACCTGTATCCCACATAATGTTAAAGAACATGTTACCAGTGGCGTAACTAGGAGAGGCAGGGCCCCATAGCAGATTTCTGCATGGGGCCCCCTCCCTCTTAAAAATATTCATGCATACATACACGTTTATACAATCACACACATTTATACACTTAAATACACACATAACATTCTACACTCACTTTTGTATACTCGTACACACATGCATACATATACACTCATATGCACACATTTATGTACTCATATATACATTAATACACTAATACATACAGTATATACAAACGCATACTGTATATACATACAGTATATATGCATCAAAGTTTCATACATACTATTTATATACATACATATAGCATACATACATCACATTCTTTTACATATAGTATACACCCACTGTGTATACACATACATGCAGTATAAAAACACCATATACACATACTGAATCTATATACAGCATATACACACATGCATACAGTATATATAGTGTATACATACATAATGAATAAACATATAGCATTTACACACATATATACAGTATATACAGCAGACACACACATACACCATATACATATAAATATTTATAGGCATGTATCTACATACAGCATATAAGCACACATACAGTATATACAGCATATACACATACACACAGAATACACATACACACATACTGCATATACATGCAGTATATACACAAATATATACGGTATAAACAGCATATACACACATATATATACACAGCAAATACACACACATACAGCAAATACACACACATACATACAGTATATACTATACAGCATATACACACATATAGCAAATACACACATACAGCACATACACACATACATACAGCAAATACACATTCATACAGTATATACTGTACAGCATATACACACACATACAGCAAATACATACATACAGCACACACACATATATACAGCAAATACACGCACATACAGCATATACACACATACACACGGTATATACTGTACAGCATATACACACACATACAGCAAATACATACATACAGCACATACACACATACATACAGCAAATACACACCCATACAGCATATACACACATACATACAGTATATAATGTATAGCATATACATACACATACATACAGCAAATACACACACATACAGCATATACACTCATACATACAGTATATACTGTACAGCATATACACACACAAACAGCAAATACATACAGCACATACACACATACATACAGCAAATACACACAGATAAAGCACATACACACATACAGAAAATACACACATACAGCATACATACATCAATTATACATACATAGGGACTTACTTACATTTCTTTTAGACTGGCTGCTGTGCAGTGGGAGGCTGTTAGGCTGGGCAGCTGCGGAAGAAGTGGATGGCGCATGCCGGCCGGGCAGCCGCAAACAGACTGGGGCGGGCTAATGCAGGGGGACTAGGCTGGTGGGCAGCCGTGGACGGAGTAGGCGTTCCCGGCATCCAAGGATAGAACAGATGAAGTGGACAAGCCATGTTGTTGCTGCTGGAGCCATCGGGGCGGTCACACCAAAAGAAATGGGGGCCACAAATGAAAAGGCCAAATCCGGCAGCCTCCAGATGAGGTGGGCGGACAGGGACAGTGGGACGGCACAGGGGTCCGTATTACAGTACAAGGGCGGTCCCATTGCCCCAGTATGTATTTATAAGTTTTGTCTTAGCTGTTCATTCCGGGCCCCTGTGCCGCCCGGGCCCCGTAGCAACCGCTATGGATGCTATGGCTATTGTTATGCCACTGCATGTTGCCCATCACATTTGTCCTTTTTTGTCATTTAGACCGGCACAATGGTCAGTTTGGTCACTTTGACCTGTCTACATATAGGCTGCCCATATGTAGCAAACTAATGCATTGTGTTGTTACATTTTTACTTTCATAGCTAAAATTAACTCAACAGCTTTTGCTTTACTGCTTCTTCTACTAGACAGAATTTGACTCACTCACTTTCCTATATTTATCAATGAGTGGTAGACATAGTTGCCTGTTTACCGCCTGATGCCATTCTGCCCCTTGACCCGAACCATAATTTTATTCATCCAACTTCTCAGTGGTATCAACAGTATGTCTGTATAGGTATTAAATAAGACAATCACAAAATTCCCATAGTCTAAAATAAACAAAACATATTCTAAAAGAAAACTGATTTTTGAGTTTATTTATCACATCTTCACATATTTTCCAGTAGATGTCACTGTTGCCAATAAACTTGGCTGTAAATCGTAGCTGCACAGATGGAGATGTTCACTGTTGGCCAACATAGCAACAGATACTAATTGCAAATCTCAATTCACTGCTTGCTTAACTTTCCCTGATGCTGGTGACATCCTTGGCCTTGGCCTTCATATCTAGTCTCTGTAGCATCCAAGGATAATTAGTTTTATTGTTTGTTGCTTTTTATAGCTGATCCACAGATATCTGCTATTAAAAAATGTGTTCTTGATCAGAATGTTATGACCGCATACATAATGTTATGTTCTCTTGCTACCTTGTTTATTGTGTAGTTAATAAACTGTTGTTTAAAATTGTATTAATTAAATCTGTGGTTCCATTCCAAAGGATCAAGGCTAAAAGATAATAGGATATATTAAATGTATTCTGTACTTCTGCCTCTCTGTATGTGATGTATTGATAAATGTTATGAAAGTCAAAATAATTAATTCTTTAAAATGTAAAAGCAATTCTACGGTAAGGATGTAGAGTTGTCTAATATATATTTGCTTGAAAAAAATAACAACAATAATAATATCTCTCTCTGTTACTCCTCACAATTCTCTGTATAATTCCATGGCCAATTACCAGCCTCAATGGTGATATTATTTATTTCATTATTATTAAAAAGTGGGTTGTCTTGGTTAAAAATATGTTTTCTTTTTTCCATGGTCAGGTGGGGAAATGTTTTTGGATGAAAGCAACCATGTCTTAAACCCCTTTTAGAGGTAATAGTTCTACAATACACTCACCAACTCATGCTTATTGTCACGGGTGCCCCGGCGACACATATCCCGGGTTGCAGACGCACCAGTGTCCTAGGGTGCGCGCGCATCGGCTCTGTAAAATTTAAAGGGCCAGTGCACCGCTAATTGGCGCTGGCCAGCTGCCTGCCCTGCTCTTCCTATGTCCCCTGACGGATCTTTGTGCTTCCATGCCTGAGAGAAAGCTGTATTCCAAACCCTCTGCTACTATCCTGATTTCCCGTTCTGACCTCGATTCCATTCCTGACTCCGATTCCCTGCTGCCTGTCCCAACCTACCCCTACGTGGAACGACCTGGTGATACCATGCCGCAACAAGTCCAACCTGCTTTGCAGCGGGCTCTGGTGAAAGCCAGGTACAACTTAGACTCCGGTTCCAGTTGTTGGCTTGCATCATCGCCCACGGTGGTACAGAGGATTCACTACCACCGATCCTGACAGTAAGATCCGGCCATGGATCCTGCCAAGGTTCCGCAACCTGTTCTGGCAGATTTTCGCACCCTTGTGGCTCAGCAGACCCAGCAAGTTGCCATGCAAGGTCAGCAACTCAGACAAGTCTCCATTATGCTACAGCAGAACCCAAACTGTGTCTATCTATGCCATCTAAATATGATGGGGATCCCAAGTTGTGCAGGGGCTTTATTACTCAGTGCTCCCTGCACATTGAACTCATGCCTACACAGTTCATCATAGAATGGTCTAAAGTGGCTTTAATCATCAGCCTCCTGGGAAGGCCCTGGCATGGGCTACTCCCCTCTGGGACAGGAAACGGCTAATATCACCACCTTCTTTGCCGAGTTCCGATCCATCTTTGACGAACCTGCCCGGGCTTCTTCTGCTGAGACTGCCCTGCTCATCTTGTCAAGGGAACTCATCTGTTTGTGACTATGTGGTTTAGTTCCGTATCCTGGCTTCTGAGCTTGCCTGGAATGAAGCCACCCTGGTCACAACTTTTGAAAAGGCATTGTCAGATCAAAGATGCCCTGTCTGCATGGGATCTTCCGTCTAAGCTGAGTGAACTAATCTCTTTGGCCACTCAGATAGACAACCAGTTTACTGAGCGGTCTGAGGAGCGACGTCTGGAACAACCACAAGTATGGACTCTTCGTATACCCTGCTTGGCTCCAGTCTTCCAAAGACCCCCTCAGCCGTCTTCTGTGCCTGTTGCAGAGGAGCTCATGCAAGTGGATAGGGCTTGTTTATCTCCCGAAGAATGTTCCAGACGAAGACAGGAGAATCTCTGCCTCTATTGTGCCAGCCCAGAGCACTTTCTTTGATCTTGTCCAGTCCGTCCACAGTGTCTGGGAAAATGCTGCACCTAAGGTTCTTGGGAAAAGTGTCCCTAGGTCAGAGCAAAGCTTTTCCTCGTCTGAATGTCCCTGCTCTTCTCAGTTTTAAAACAAGCCACCTGCTTCAGGTCTCAGCCTTCCTGGACTTTGGCTCTGCAGGGAATTTCGTGGATGCTGCCTCGGTCTCCCAGAATCGCTTTCCTGTGGTTTGCCTAGAGAAGCTGCTGGTTATCTCTTCCATCAGTGGATAGATTCTCCATGACCCGGTCCAGTATCATACTGAGCCCCTATCTGTGCAAATTGTGGATTTGCACAAGGAGAGAATGTCATTTTATGTGCTACCACGCTCTACATCCTCAGTGCTTTTGCTCCAAAAAGCTCCGGTGCTCGATTGGCAGACTGGGGAAATCCTTCGCTGGGGACTGAAGTGCCATTCCCGCTGTCTCATGGCTCTTCACCTGGTGTCCATAATGTCCTGTGGGCTCACCCAAGCAGCTGGAAGGCCTTCATACTGGATTTTGCAGATGTCTTCTCTGAGAAGCAAGCAGAGATTCTGCCACCGCACCCTATGGCTGTCCCATAGACCTGCTGTCGGGTAAATCTCCTCCACGAGGTTGGGTATACCAATTATTTGTGCCTGAGACCGCGGCTATGTCAGCCTACAATTCTTCTTTGTGGCCAAGAAGGACAGTTCCCTCTGTTCATGCATCGATTACCGCAACCTCAATTTGCCTCTCATCACTGAACTTTTTGATCGCCTAAGGGGTGCCAAGGTTTTTACCAAGCTGGATCTGTGAGGGGCATATAACCTCATCCGCATCCATGAAGGCAATGAGTGGAAGACGGCCTTCAATACCCGTGAAGTTTGAGTATTGAGTATTGCATTTTCAGTATTTGGTAATGCCCTTTGAACTCTGCAATGCCCCAGTGGTGTTCCAAGAATTCGTCAACGATAAGAGACTTTCTTTACATTTGTGTTGTCTACTTGAATGATATTCTGGTGTTTTCTCCTGACCTACAGCCTCATCTGATCCACATCTGGCAAGTTCTCAGGCTCCTAAGAGTAGTCTTCAGTTCCTGGAATACATAATTTCTGACAAAGGACTACAGATGGATCCTGCCAAGTTGTCTGCCGTACTTCAGTGGCCTCGCCCAGTGGGACTACGTGCCTTAAAGAGATTTCTGGACTTCGCCAATTATTACCAGCAATTTATTCCACATTTCTCTGCTCTTGTATCTACCATTATGGCGCTGACTAAGAAGAACGCCAATCCGAGACACTGGCCTCCGGCAGCTGAAGGAGCCTTCACTAAGCTGAAGTCTGCCTTTGCCTCTGCGCCAGTTCTCACACGGCCTGATACGGAAAAGCCATTCCAGTTGAAGGTTGATCCGTTGGTGTTGGGGCCGTCCTCACCCAGAAAGGGCACAAAGGTTGAACCCTCACTTGCGGCTTCTTCTCAAAGACCTTCTCAGCTACGGAGAGGAATTATTCCATTGGTGATCGGGAACTTCTGGCCATAAGGAGGAATGGCGCTATTCTCTGGAAGGAGCTCAACATCCAGTCTATATCTACACTGACAACAAGAATCTTCTGTATCTCCAGACAGCAATACCATCATAATGAGCCCTTTGAGAACAACCAGAAAGCTGAATCACAATTAAGCTATATTAAAATTAAAAATTTTGATTTGTCTATCTTGCTTTCTGACCATTTCTGAAAGGGTCTGGTATCCATCTGTAACAGGAGTAGCCCAGGTAGCCATCTCTCATGGGGTAGCACAGGTAGCCATCTCTCACAGGGGTAGCCCAGTAGCCATCTGTCACAGGGTTAGCCATCTCTCACAGGGGTATCCCAGGTAGACATCTCTCACAGAGGTAGCCAATATAACCATCTCTCATAGGAGTAGCCCAGGTAGCCACCTCTCAAAGGGGTAGCCCAGGTAGCCACCTCTCACAGGGGTAGGCAAGGTAGCCATCTCTCACGGGTTAGCACAGGTAGCCATCTCTCACAGGGGTAGCCCAGGTAGTCATCTGTGACAAGGGTAACTCAGGTAGCCATTTCTCACAGGGGTTGCCCAGGTAGCCATCTCTCACAGGGGTAGCCCAGGTAGCCACCTTTCAAAGAGGTAGCCGAGGTAGCCACCTCTCAAAGGGGTAGCCCAGTAGCCATCTGTCACAGGGGTAGCCATCTCTCACAGGGGTATCCCAGGTAGACATCTCTCACAGAGGTAGCCAATATAACCATCTCTCATAGGAGTAGCCCAGGTAGCCACCTCTCAAAGGGGTAGCCCAGGTAGCCACCTCTCACAGGGGTAGCCCAGGTAGTCATCTGTGACAAGGGTAACTCAGGCAGCAATTTTTCTCACAGGGGTTGCCCAGGTAGCCATCTCTCACAGGAGTAGCCCAGGTAGCCACCTTTCAAAGAGGTAGCCGAGGTAGCCACCTCTCAAAGGGGTAGCACTGGTAGCCAGCTCTCACAGGGGTAGCCTAGTAGCCATCTGTCACAGGGGTAGCCCAGGTAGACATCTCTCACAGGGGTAGCCCAGTAGCAATCTCTCACAGGGGTAGCCTAGATAGTCGTCATCCAGAGGGGTAGCCCAGGTAGCCATCTCCCACAGGGGTAGAACAAGTATCCATCTCTCACAGAGGTAGACTAGTAGCTATCTGTCACAGGAGTAGCCATCTCTCACATTGGTAGCCCAGCAGCCATCTCTCACTGGGTTTGCCTGGTAGCCATCTCTCATGTGGTAGCCCAGGTAGCCATCTCTCACAAGGGTAGCCCAGGTAGCCACCTCTCAAAGAGGTAGCCCAGGTAGCCACCTCTCAAAGGGGTAGCAAAGGTAGCCATCTCTCACAAGGGTAGCCTAGTAGCCATCTGTCACAGGGGTAGCCATCTCTCACAGTGGTAGCCATCTCTCAGCAGCCATCTCTCACAGGGGTAGCCCAGGTAAACATCTCTCACAGAGGTAGCCCAGGTAGCCTTCTCTCACAGGGTACCACAGGTAGTCATTTCTCACAGAGGTAGCCCAGTTTGCCATCTCTCACAAGGGTAGCCCATGTAGTCACCTCTCAAAGAGTTAGCCCAGGTAGCCTTCTCTCACAGGGTACCCCATGTAGTCATTTCTCACCGGGTACCCCAGGTAGTCATTTCTCACAGTGGTAGCCCAGTTTGCCATCTCTCACAAGGGTAGCCCAGATAGCCACCTCTCACAGGGGTAGCCCAGTATCCATCTCTCACAAGGGTGGTGATTTGAATAGCTTGAGAGGTAAAGCTAATAGAAAGGGATGATATCTATCAACAGAACTTCCAAAACACCTATAGACAGGGTCGGCTCAAGGTTTCAGTAGGCCCCTGGGTGACAGAGCCTCAGTGGGTCCCTTTGCAGTTAACTTGTGCCGGTATGAAAAACTCAGAAACTAAAGTAACTGACTATGTATCCAATGAGCCTGTTGTGTATTTCTTGTATATTTGTTCCCCCTGTGAGGGCCAAATGTTTTGCCTTTCCTATTGTAAGGCATTTCTTCGCTTATTGATCAATACAGTTTTGTTGTAACTGCTACAGTAGTAAGTTATAGCAATCCCAAGTTATTACAAGAAAAAGTCACAAGTGCCAGTTTGAGCTTGGTCACTAAAGAGTAAGTGTGACAAAAAAATGTAGACAACCCTTTCCTGTCCCATAGAGATCACACTGCACTATTTGTTTTCTTAAATCTAATTTCCTACCGTTTTGGCCCCATGGCAAACTCCTCTCTGATATCCTCAAAATCAGAATCTGATGTACTTTTATTATGGACCACTAGTTGCCGCTGTTTCTCTGTCTTCTTGTGATCCACATCTATATTCAATATCTATATCAAGTATTGTGACTTGTTTGGGTCTCTGGCTCCCTGAACTGTCTTACCCAGACTGTTCCTACTACTGCTGTGATCTACTCTACTACCTCCACTCCTGTTACAACACCTTGTCCATCCTTGTGCCTAGTTCTCTCCATTTGGCTACTGGATTCCAGTTGTGTTTACCATTATCATAACAGGATACTCAAGCATGATCAAAAAGCAGTTTTACATTCGCCAGGCTTTACAAGCACCTCTGAGAAAGAACATAATTAGAGATGAGCGAACATGCTCGTCCGAGCTTGATGCTCGGTCGAGCATTAGGGTACTCGAAACTGCTCGTTGCTCGGACGAATACTTCGCCCGCTCGAGAAAATGGCAGCTCCCGCCGTTTTGCTTTTTGGCGGCCAGAAACAGAGCCAATCACAAGCCAGGAGACTCTGCACTCCACCCAGCATGACGTGGTACCCTTACACGTCGATAGCAGTGGTTGGCTGGCCAGATCAGGTGACCCTGGGATAGACTAGCCGCTGCCCGCGCTGCTCGGATCATTCTGTGTCTGGATGCCGCTAGGGAGAGAGCTGCTGCTGGTCAGGGAAAGCGTTAGGGTGTTCTATTAGCTTACTGTTAGGCAGGAGTGATTCTCAAAGAACCCAACAGCCCTTCTTAGGGCTACAATAACGTTCTACTTTTTTTATTTTAATTTGCATCTAGTACCATTTTGTGAGGAATTAGCAGGGGGACTTGCTACCGTTGTGTTTAGCTCTTAGTGGCACACATATCCATAGCAAAGACCGAAGTGGGAAAATTTAGTAGGGGTTGGATTTCAATTAGGCACTAACTCAGTGTCATCTCATCTGGCATAGTAGTGTGCTTTGATACTTGGCTAGAAAATAGCCATAGGAGAATACAAAGAGCTTACTTACGCCTACAGTAGCGTTCTATATATTTGATTTCTGGTTGATCTGCTGGTGGCTGTACTTTCTGCAGTGCATGTACTAGCCAATTCTGAGCAATTTGTAGTGAGACTTGCGACCGCTGTGTTCTGCGCTTAGTGACGCACATATCCATAGCAAAGACCGAAGTGGGAAAATTTAGTAGGGGTTGGATTTCAATTAGGCACTAACTCAGTGTCATCTCATCTGGCATAGTAGTGTGCTTTGATACTTGGCTAGAAAATAGCCATAGGAGAATACAAAGAGCTTACTTACGCCTACAGTAGCGTTCTATATATTTGATTTCTGGTTGATCTGCTGGTGGCTGTACTTTCTGCAGTGCATGTACTAGCCAATTCTGAGCAATTTGTAGTGAGACTTGCGACCGCTGTGTTCTGCGCTTAGTGACGCACATATCCATAGCAAAGACCGAAGTGGGAAAATTTAGTAGGGGTTGGATTTCAATTAGGCACTAACTCAGTGTCATCTCATCTGGCATAGTAGTGTGCTTTGATACTTGGCTAGAAAATAGCCATAGGAGAATACAAAGAGCTTACTTACGCCTACAGTAGCGTTCTATATATTTGATTTCTGGTTGATCTGCTGGTGGCTGTACTTTCTGCAGTGCATGTACTAGCCAATTCTGAGCAATTTGTAGTGAGACTTGCGACCGCTGTGTTCTGCGCTTAGTGACGCACATATCCATAGCAAAGACCGAAGTGGGAAAATTTAGTAGGGGTTGGATTTCAATTAGGCACTAACTCAGTGTCATCTCATCTGGCATAGTAGTGTGCTTTGATACTTGGCTAGAAAATAGCCATAGGAGAATACAAAGAGCTTACTTACGCCTACAGTAGCGTTCTATATATTTGATTTCTGGTTGATCTGCTGGTGGCTGTACTTTCTGCAGTGCATGTACTAGCCAATTCTGAGCAATTTGTAGTGAGACTTGCGACCGCTGTGTTCTGCGCTTAGTGACGCACATATCCATAGCAAAGACCGAAGTGGGAAAATTTAGTAGGGGTTGGATTTCAATTAGGCACTAACTCAGTGTCATCTCATCTGGCATAGTAGTGTGCTTTGATACTTGGCTAGAAAATAGCCATAGCAATAGGATAGCATTGTTTGGTTTTAAAAACTCAAAAAAAAACAAAAAACACAAAAAAAAACAAAAAACACAAAAAAAAACAAAAAAAAGTTAAAAAAAAAATAAAGTTATAACTCTCATTTTAAAAATGTTTAACCCGAGGGCTAGGGGTAGAGGACGAGGGCGGGGACGTGGGCGTCCAACTACTGCAGGGGTCAGAGGCCGTGGTCCTGGGCGGGGTGAGACACCACCTGCTGATGAGGGAGCAGGGGAACGCCGCAGAGCTACACTCCCTAGGTTCATGTCTGAAGTTACTGGGACTCGTGGTAGAGCACTGTTGAGGCCAGAACAGTGCGAACAGGTGATGTCGTGGATTGCTGACAATGCTTCGAGCAATTTGTCCACCACCAGTCAGTCTTCCACGCAGTCCACCCATGTCACCGAAATCGCCACTCCTCCAGCTCCTGCACCTCAGCCTCCTCCCCCCCAGTCTGCCCCCTCCCAGGAAAATTTGGCATTTGAACCGGCATACTCTGAGGAACTGTTTTCTGGACCCTTCCCACAGTCACAAACCACTTGTCCGGTTGCTGCTGAGCAATTTTCCGATGCCCAGGTTTTCCACCAGTCACAGTCTGTGGGTGATGATGACCTTCTTGACGTAGTGGAAGTGTGTAAAGAGGTGTCCGACGATGAGGAGACATGGTTGTCAGACAGTGGGGAAGTTGTTGTCAGGGCAGGAAGTCCGAGGGGGGAGCAGACTGAGGGATCGGAGGATGATGAGGTGACAGACCCAAGCTGGGTTGAGAGGCCGGGTGAACACAGTGCTTCTGAGACGGAGGAGAGTCCTCGACCAGAACAGGTTGGAAGAGGCAGTGGTGGGGCCAGACGGAGAGGCAGGGCCAGAGCTGGTGCATCAGCGCCAAATGTGTCAACTAGTGAAGCTCCCGTGGTGAGGGCTCTTGCGGCGAGGGCTAGATCTTCAGAAGTCTGGAGGTTCTTTAAGGAAACACCGGATGACCGACGGACTGTGGTGTGCAACATTTGCCAAACCAGGCTCAGCAGGGGTTCCACCACTACTAGCTTAACTACCACCAGTATGCGCAGGCATATGAATGCTAAACACCCCACTCAGTGGCAACAAGCCCGTTCACCTCCGGCCGTGCACACCACTGCTCCTTCCCCTGTGTCAGCTGATAGTCAGCCCCCTGCCCAGGACCCTGCCACAAAAACCCCATCGTCGCCTCCACGATCCTCCACAGCATCCACCAGCGTTCAGCTCTCCATACCCCAGACGCTGGAGCGGAAACGTAAATATAGTGCAACCCACCCGCACGCCCAAGCCCTTAATGTGCACATCTCCAGATTGCTTAGCCTGGAGATGCTGCCCTATAGGCTAGTAGAGACCGAGGCCTTTCGCAACCTCATGGCGGCGGCCGCCCCTCGGTATTCGGTCCCCAGCCGCCACTACTTTTCCCGATGTGCCGTCCCAGCCCTGCACCAGCACGTGTCAGACAACATCACCCGTGCCCTGACCAACGCCGTTTCTGACAAGGTCCACCTGACCACGGACACGTGGACGAGTGCTGCCGGGCAGGGCCACTATATATCGCTGACGGCACATTGGGTTAACTTGGTGGAGGCTGGGACCGAGTCTGACCCTGGGGCTGGTCATATACTGCCAACACCGAGGATTGCGGGGCCTACCTCGGTCCAGGTGTTTCAGGCCTACTATGCCTCCTCCCACCCCTCCTCCACCTCCTCCTCCGAACTACCATCCGTGGGCACGGCGCCATCAGTCGGTAGCTCTAGGCACAGCAGCAGTGCCGTCGCTAAGCGACAGCAGGCGGTGCTCAAACTGCTGAGCCTAGGCGACAAAAGGCACACCGCCCAAGAGCTATTACAGGGCATCACGGCGCAGACTGATCTGTGGCTGGCACCGCTGAACCTGAAGCCAGGCATGGTTGTGTGTGACAACGGCCGTAACCTGGTGGCGGCTCTGCAACTCGGCAGACTGACACATGTGCCATGCCTGGCCCATGTGTTAAATCTGATAGTTCAGCGTTTCCTCAAGACATACCCCAATCTGTCTGATTTGCTCACGAAGGTGCGCCGCATCTGTGCGCATTTCAGGAAGTCCAGCCCAGATGCTGCCACTCTCAGGGCAGCGCAGCGCCGCCTCCAACTGCCCGCTCACCGACTGTTGTGCGACGTGCCCACGAGGTGGAATTCAACACTGACCATGTTATCCAGAGTTTACCAGCAGCGCAGAGCGATTGTAGACTGCCAGATGTCAACTTCCACCAGAAGTGGTAGTCAGGTCAGTCAGCTTCCTCAAGTCTACAATGAGGAGTGGACGTGGATGTCTGATATCTGTCAGGTGCTGAGTAACTTTGAGGAGTCAACACAGATGGTCAGTGGCGATGCCGCCATCATCAGCCTCACCATCCCGCTGCTTGGCCTGTTGAAAAACTCTCTGATCAGCATGAAGTCGGAAGCTTTGCGCTCGTCACAAGAGACGGGGGAAGAAGATTCCCTTGTTGATAGCCAAAGCACCCTCAGGTCTGTTTCTCAGCGCATATCGGAGGAGGTGAAGGTGGAGGAGGATGAGGAGGAAGAGGAGGAGAATGTTGGCGAGACACAAGAGGGGACCATTGTTGAGTCCTTCACTGTTCAGCGTGTATGGGCAGAAGAAGAGGAGTTGGAGGAGTTGGAGGAGGAGGAAATGGACAGTCAGGCCAGTGAGGGGAGTGAATTCTTACGCGTTGGTACTCTGGCGCATATGGCAGATTTCATGCTAGGCTGCCTATCCCGTGACCCTCGCGTTCAAAGAATTTATTCCAGCACCGATTACTGGGTGTTCACTCTCCTGGACCCACGGTACAAGCAAAATCTTTCCACTCTCATCCCTGCAGAGGAAAGGAGTGTGAGAATGCATGAATACCAGCAGGCCCTGGTGCACAAGCTGAAACAGTATTTCCCTTCTGACAGCGCTAGCGGCAGAGTGCGTAGTTCTGCGGGACAAGTAGCGAGGGAGAGTAGGCGAGCAGGCAGCTTGTCCAGCACTGGCAAGGGTACGCTTTACAAGGCTTTTGCCAGCTTTATGTCACCCCAGCAAGACACTGTCACCTGTCCCCAGTCTCGGCAGAGTTGGGCTGATCTTTACAGAAAGATGGTGAGGGAGTACGTAGCTGACCATACCATCGTCCTAAATGATCACACAGCTCCCTACAACTACTGGGTTTCAAAGCTGGACATGTGGCACGAACTGGCGCTGTACGCCTTGGAGGTTCTTGCCTGCCCTGCCGCTAGCGTCTTGTCCGAGCGGGTTTTCAGTGCAGCTGGTGGCATCATCACAGATAAGCGTACACGCCTGTCGACTGACAGCGCTGACAGGCTGACGCTTATTAAAATGAATAAAGGCTGGATTTCTCAGAATTTCCAATCTCCACCAGGTGAAGGAAGCTCAACCTGAATAATTTATCCACTCCTCCTCCTCCTCATTTTCCTCCTTCTCCTCCTCTTTGTACAGTAAAGCAGAGGAAACTGGCTATTTTTTGACAGGGCCCACTGGCTCTTGCTATAGTACTTTATGCATTTAATTTTTCTGGAGGGCCACCTACCCGGTCCTCTGTTTGAAACAATTTTTGTGAGTGCCACATACAGGCACTCAATCTATTCCATTTTTCTGGAGGGCCACCTACCCGGTCCTCTGTTTTAAAAATTTTTTGGGACTGCCACATACAGGCACTCAATCTATTCCATTTTACTGGAGGGCCACCTACCTGCTCCTCTGGTTTGAAAAATTTTTGGGACTGCCACATACAGGCACTCAATCTATTCCATTTTTCTGGAGGGACACCTACCTGCTCCTCTGGTTTGAAAACTTTTTGGGACTGCCACATACAGGCACTCAATCTATTCCATTTTACTGGAGGGCCACCTACCTGCTCCTCTGGTTTGAAACATTTTTGGGACTGCCACATACAGGCACTCAATCTATTCCATTTTTCTGGAGGGACACCTACCTGCTCCTCTGGTTTGAAAACTTTTTGGGACTGCCACATACAGGCACTCAATCTATTCCATTTTACTGGAGGGCCACCTACCTGCTCCTCTGGTTTGAAACATTTTTGGGACTGCCACATACAGGCACTCAATCTATTCCATTTTTCTGGAGGGACACCTACCTGCTCCTCTGGTTTGAAAACTTTTTGGGACTGCCACATACAGGCACTCAATCTATTCCATTTTACTGGAGGGCCACCTACCTGCTCCTCTGGTTTGAAACATTTTTGGGACTGCCACATACAGGCACTCAATCTATTCCATTTTTCTGGAGGGACACCTACCTGCTCCTCTGGTTTGAAAACTTTTTGGGACTGCCACATACAGGCACTATCCAAATTAAATTGTCTCCATAGCAGCCTCCACACGTTGTCTCCATTGCTACCTCCAAAAGTCGTCCATATAGCTGCCTCCATACATCCTCCCCTTATCAAACGAGGTGTGTCAGGCAGAAATTTGGGTTGTTTTCATGGATTCCACATCAAAGTTGTTAACTTTGTCGCCACCCTGCTGTGTTATCCACAAAATATACTGGCAAACTTTTATGATTAACCGATATTATTTCAGCGCTTCTTGCGCAGCTGTTTACATTCCCCTCATCCGCCATATCCTAAACTTTTAAGAACGCTACTACACTTGATCTTATACAAAAGGTTCTTAGAAGTGCTGTTTGGGGAGTAGCCTATAGACAGGGGCTTGGATTGGCGAAAGCTCGCCTGGCAGCAGAGCGCCAGCTCCATGCCAAGATCCAACTAACATAGTTTTAACTGCAGCACCTTTAATCTACTACTAGTTCACTGCCTCCATACATGGTCCCCTTATCAAACGAGCTGTGTCAGGCAGAATTTTGGGTTGTTTTCATGGCTTCCATGTTAACTTTGTCGCCACCCTGCTGTGTAATCCACAAAATATACTGGCAAACTTTTATCATGTACCGATATTATTTGAGCGCTTCTTGCTCACCTCCTTTGGTTCCTCTCTGCCACCCATTGGTTTGAAGCCTGAGTCCATTTAGGGTATGTCGCCATGACACTCTCTAGCCTGCTGCCGCTGCCTCTGCATGCCGTCCCCTATAGTGTCAGGGTCAATTATTGGATGTTTTAGATGCTATCTAGCTTCATTCTGTCACTCTGTCATGGCCATGCTGTTGCCCATAATTTTGGCATAATGTTGCGATTATGCAGCCTCAGAGGCATCCATGCATGCTGCCCCTGCTGTTTCCTGTCCATTTCCGTGGTGTTTCCATCCTTTTCTGAGGTTCCCAGGTGTTTGGCCAAGCTTCCCTGTGCAGAGCCTTGGTCCCCTTGAAAAATGCTCGAGTCTCCCATTGACTTCAATGGGGTTCGTTATTCGAGACGAGCACTCGAGCATCGGGAAAAGTTCGTCTCGAATAACGAGTACCCGAGCATTTTAGTGTTCGCTCATCTCTAGTCAAAACTCATCTTTCTGACGTCACCCATAGGTCCTGTTCTGTCTCCGATGCTCCGGTGCCATCCTCTTCGGGTTCTTACGATTCTCTTCAGCTCCTCTGGCTGGGCAGGCTGTATACTACAGGGGCTGGGCAGGCTGTATACTACAGGGACTGGGCAGGCAGTATACTACAGGGGCTGGGCAGGCTGTATACTACAGGGGCTGGGCAGGCTGTATACTACAGGGGCTGGGCAGGGTGTATACTACAGGGGCTGGGCGGGATATATGCTACAGGGGCTGGCAGACTATATAGTACAGGGGGCTGGCAGACTATATACTGGGAGGCTGTGACCAATGCATTTCCTACCCTCGGCTTATAATCGAGTCAATAGGTTTTCCCAGTTTTTTGTGTTGAAATTATATATCGAGTATATAGGTATGTATGTATCCTTTATTTCCCCACCTCCAGATCTAGAATAACTAATTGTATGGATTTTTGCCTTGTATTATGTTAGATGGGTCAACCTTCTGTAGCCCTTTATGTACATCACAAGTTTGCTTTAAGACTCTGTATTTAATTATTTATTTCAACAGAAAAACCCATTAGGCAACATTAAAAAAACTCAAAAACAAGCTATCATTCGCTTTTTTTTAGGGTCCCACCCTTTTCCAGTGATGTCTCTCCAGTTGCTGAGTCATCTTGTTTCATAGGACTGGAATTAATGGTTTAACATACACTATGCAGTAAATCTAAGTTTTAGGCATCCGTGGGGACATTGGGATGTGGTCTTTGAGAGCACTTATTCCTCGAGTTCATGCACTGTATACATAATGTCATTACTTCCAGTTTCAAGGGACGACTGGCTCCAGAGAAGGCATTACTGCTTCTTGGGTTTAAAACATATGTGTATATTTAATTTACCATGTATCTAAGTCCATAATCTAGTGTTAAAAAAACAAAAAATACTAACAAAAACATACATGAAAATGTCAAAGTAATAAGCACTGCTGCCATTCAGGCTGTTCTTTCCTTCTGCTAACACAATAAATAACACATCTCTCACAAAGGAATGAGCACGACAATTTCTCTGTACAACTGTAAATCAAGGTGAAATTACATTCATGATTCTCCTACTGATCTTGTATTATCACAAAGAAAAGTACAGGCTTCCATACATTAATAAGCCATAGTCCTCAGGCTTAATAATAAAACAGTGCACTACCAAAAAAAAATTCTTAACACTTTAAAAAAAAAATGAATATAAATGAAAGGATGATGTAACTTATCATTGGCGTTATTAAATAGAAATTTGAAAAAAAGTTTTTGTTTGAAACGATATGCAAAACAAATATCATAAATATTTATGAGCAACAATGGCTTAAAAGAAACAAATTTAAAGGGTTGGACAAAATGCAAACTAAAAAATTATTTTAGTTCAGACATTTATTACTTTGATCTCTGCATTTCCAAACACATAACCGTATTGATCTGTTGGCAAAGCATGTGGGGAGCTTCTTTTTTTTTGTGGGGATGTTGCTGTAAACTCCAGGTGGTGGAAATGGTAGGTGAGCTCTAATAATAATCTCCTCCATAGTCCCTGTCTAATTGATGACTGCTCTAAATGATGGCCCTTAATTTGGCATGTTTCTTACACTGAATAAGGTGAAGGAAAGGTAAGAGGGGTCAGCAAAGCTCAGTCAACACCAGTGAGAGAGTGTTAGGAAAAAAACACAAACCACTAAATATTGAGTACAAATCAAAATTACAAGATGGCACAAAATAATAAGGCACAGAATATTCAGTAAACAGAGCAGATTTCAGGCAACTTGAATGAAGATCTGGGAAAATCCACATGCAAGAAGGTTGAAAAAAAATTAACTGGCAGGGAGCTCCAATCTCAAAGAGGTTTTATAGCTAGCTGATAAGCTGATGAAAACCACTGTCTTAACCCTTGACTATCTTTCCGTCCCATATCGCCAAGGAAAATGTGAGAGTTGCATTTTTAGGTGCTAAAATTGATGAACATAAAATGTATTTTCTAAGATTTCATAAATAAAGTTAGGAGATTGCTTGCATTTAAACACTTATTTTTTTTAATTAAATATTATGACTCCGACATGTTTGCATTTTTTGTTCACTACTACTCTATGTACTCAATTATATATCCTTTATTTGAACATAGCTTAATTTCACTTTTGTTGATTAAAGTAGGTGGTGAGAAAGGGAGTACACTTCTTAACCCCCACACACACACGTACTGAGATGCTGTGATATGGCAGCTCACAGAAACTGTAATGTCATATCACCCAACTGAGGAGAACGATCATATGAATTAGAGAGGAACATTCGTATGAGGCTAGTGATAGAGGATACAGCTGTAAAGTCATATTGATAACACACTGGGGCAGCCGGCATATGGAGACTCGATGGGAGATGGCACTGGACTAGACAAGAATAGATAGGTAATTATATGCCCCCTTATTGTTTTATATGTGATCTTGCTGTCTGAAAATAATTTGAAGAAAATCTCCTTTTCGTTTTTTGTTATTTAACACTTTATTATCATTTTCTTTTTTATAACAAAAGAACAATACCACATATAACTACACATTAAACATAATTAAATGCCATACATCAACACTGTGGTGTACATAGAGAAAAGAGAAAAAGGGGAAGGTGTTCTAGACCCTGGGAATCTCCATCTAGTGTGCCTCCTGTTTTACGGTTACCTCAAGAGTACTAAAGTACCATCAAATTTTTGGTTACCTGACATACAGACAGCCCCTAGTTACAAACTGACCTTTTGATGTTGATAATTTACTGTACTTAAGCCTTAGGCTGCAATAAACAGCTTTAACAGTTTTCAAATGTGTCTGCAATTAAGCTTTATTGTCAATCCTGTTTTTTCTGAAAATCCAATAGTGCTTAAATCCAACTGTCACAGAGAAAAAAAAATTGTCTGGGGTTACAATCATAAAATATACAGTTCTGACTTACATACTAATTCAACTTAAGAACAAACCTTTCAGAACTGCCTGTATAAATACCCACCACCTCCATTTTGCAAAAAACTTTTTGCCTTTAACACTTTTATTTCTTTCTGTTTTGAGGTGCTCCAAATTCAGGAGGTGCTTCAGATGGTCTATAATTAGAGATGAGCGAGCACTAAAATGCTCGGGTACTCGTTATTCGAGACGAACTTTTCCCGATGCTCGAGTGCTCGTCTCGAATAACGAGCCCCATTGAAGTCAATGGGAGACTCGAGCATTTTTCAAGGGGACCAAGGCTCTGCACAGGGAAGCTTTGCCAAACACCTGGGAACCTCAGAAAAGGATGGAAACACCACGGAAATGGACAGGAAACAGCAGGGGCAGCATGCATGGATGCCTCTGAGGCTGCTTAATCGCACCATTATGCCAAAACTATGGGCAACAGCATGGCCATGACAGAGTGACAGAATGAAGCTAGATAGCATGTAAAACATCCAATAATTGACCCTGACACTATAGGGGACGGCATGCAGAGGCAGCGGCAGCAGCGGCAGGCTAGAGAGTTGCATGGCGACATACTCTAAATGGACTCAGGCTTCAAACCAATGGGTGGCAGAGAGGAACCAAAGGAGGTGAGCAAGAAGCGCTCAAATAATATCGGTACATGATAAAAGTTTGCCAGTATATTTTGTGGATTACACAGCAGGGTGGCGACAAAGTTAACATGGAAGCCATGGAAGCAACCCAAAATTCTGCCTGACACAGTCATTTGATAAGGGGACCATGTATGGAGGCAGTGAACTAGTAGTAGATTAAAGGTGCTGCAGTTAAAACTATGTTAGTTGGATCTTGGCATGGAGCTGGCGCTCCGCTGCCAGGCGAGCTTTCGCCAATCCAAGCCCCTGTCTCTAGGCTACTCCCCAAACAGCACTTCTAAGAACCTTTTGTATAAGATCAAGTGTAGTAGCGTTCTTATAAGTTTGGGATATGGCGGGTGAGGGGAATGTAAACAGATGCGCAAGAAGCGCATGATGCGCATGGAGCTGGCGCTCCGCTGCCAGGTGAGCTTTCGCCAATCCAAGCCCCTGTCTCTAGGCTACTCCCCAAACAGCACTTCTAAGAACCTTTTGTATAAGATCAAGTGTAGTAGCGTTCTTATAAGTTTAGGATATGGCGGGTGAGGGGAATGTAAACAGATGCGCAAGAAGCGCTGAAATAATATAGGTAAATGATAAAAGTTTGCCAGTATATTTTGTGGATTACACAGCAGGGTGGCGACAAAGTTAACAAGTTTGATGTGGAATGCCCTGTAATAGCTCTTGGGCGGTGTGCCTTTTATCGCCTAGGCTCAGCAGTTTGAGCACCGCCTGCTGTCGCTTAGCGACGGCACTGCTGCTGTGCCTAGAGCTACCGACTAATGGCGCCATGCCCACGGATGGTAATTCGGAGGAGGAGGAGGTGGAGGAGGGGTGGGAGGAGGAGGAGGTATACTAGACCTTTGAGACCTGGACCGAGGTAGGCCCCGCAATTCTCTGCGTCGGCAGTATATGACCAGCCCCAGGGTCAGACTCGGTCCCAGCCTGCACCAAGTTAAGTGTAGTAGCGTTCTTATAAGTTTGGGATATGGCGGGTGAGGGGAATGTAAACAGATGTGCAAGAAGCGCATGATGCGCATGGAGCTGGCGCTCCGCTGCCAGGCGAGCTTTCGCCAATCCAAGCCCCTGTCTCTAGGCTACTCCCCAAACAGCACTTCTAAGTACCTTTTGTATAAGATCAAGTGTAGTAGCGTTCTTATAAGTTTGGGATATGCCGGGTGAGGGGAATGTAAACAGATGCGCAAGAAGCGCTGAAATAATATTGGTAAATGATAAAAGTTTGCCAGTATATTTTGTGGATAACACAGCAGGGTGGCGACAAAGTTAACAACTTTGATGTGGAATCCATGAAAACAACCCAAATTTCTGCCTGACACACCTCGTTTGATAAGGGGACGATGTATGGAGGCAGCTATATGGACGACTTTTGGAGGTAGCAATGGAGACAACGTGTGGAGGCTGCTATGGAGACAATTTAATTTGGATAGTGCCTGTATGTGGCAGTCCAAAAAAGTTTTCAAACCAGAGGAGCAGGTAGGTGGCCCTCCAGAAAAATGGAATAGATTGAGTGCCTGTATGTGGCAGTCCCAAAAATGTTTCAAACCAGAGGAGCAGGTAGGTGGCCCTCCAGTAAAATGGAATAGATTGAGTGCCTGTATGTGGCAGTCCCAAAAAGTTTTCAAACCAGAGGAGCAGGTAGGTGGCCCTCCAGTAAAATGGAATAGATTGAGTTCCTGTATGTGGCAGTCCAAAAAACTTTTCAAACCAGAGGAGCAGGTAGGTGGCCCTCCAGTAAAATGGAATAGATTGAGTGCCTGTATGTGGCAGTCCAAAAAAGTTTTCAAACCAGAGGAGCAGGTAGGTGGCCCTCCAGAAAAATTGAATAGATTGAGTGCCTGTATGTGGCACTCCCAAAAATTGTTTAAAACAGAGGACCGGGTAGGTGGCCCTCCAGAAAAATTGAATAGATTGAGTGCCTGTATGTGGCACTCCCAAAAATTGTTTAAAACAGAGGACCGGGTAGGTGGCCCTCCAGAAAAATTAAATGCATAAAGTACTATAGCTAGAGCCAGTGGGCCCTGTCAAAAAATAGCCAGTTTCCTCTGCTTTACTGTACAAAGAGGAGGAGAAGGAGGAAAATGAGGAGGAGGAGGAGTGGATAAATTATTCAGGTTGAGCTTCTTTCACCTGGTGGAGATTGGAAATTATGAGAAATCCATGCTTTATTCATCTTAATAAGCGTCAGCCTGTCAGCGCTGTCAGTCGACAGGCGTGTACGCTTATCGGTGATGATGCCACCAGCTGCACTGAAAACCCGCTCGGACAAGACGCTAGCGGCAGGGCAGGCAAGAACCTCCAAGGCGTACAGCACCAGTTCGTGCCACATGTCCAGCTTTGAAACCCAGTAGTTGTAGGGAGCTGTGTGATCATTTAGGACGATGGTATGGTCAGCTACATACTCCCTCACCATCTTTCTGTAAAGATCAGCCCTACTCTGCCGAGACTGGGGACAGGTGACAGTGTCTTGCCGGGGTGACATAAAGCTGGCAAAAGCCTTGTAAAGCGTACCCTTGCCAGTGCTGGACAAGCTGCCTGCTCGCCTACTCTCCCTCGCTACTTGTCCCGCACAACTACGCACTCTGCCGCTAGCGCTGTCAGAAGGGAAATACTGTTTCAGCTTTTGAACCAGGGCCTGCTGGTATTCATGCATTCTCACACTCCTTTCCTCTCCAGGGATGAGAGTGGAAAGATTTTGCTTGTACCGTGGGTCCAGGAGAGTGAACACCCAGTAATCGGTGCTGGAATAAATTCTTTGAACGCGAGGGTCACGGGATAGGCAGCCTAGCATGAAATCTGCCATATGCGCCAGAGTACCAACGCGTAAGAATTCACTCCCCTCACTGGCCTGACTGTCCATTTCCTCCTCCTCCAACTCCTCCAACTCCTCTTCTTCTGCCCATACACGCTGAACAGTGAAGGACTCAACAATGGTCCCCTCTTGTGTCTCGCCAACATTCTCCTCCTCTTGCTCCTCATCCTCCTCCACCTCCACCTCCTCCGATATGCGCTGAGAAACAGACCTAAGGGTGCTTTGGCTATCAACAAGGGAATCTTCTTCCCCCGTCTCTTGTGACGAGCGCAAAGCTTCCGACTTCATGCTGATCAGAGAGTTTTTCAACAGGCCAAGCAGCGGGATGGTGAGGCTGATGATGGCGGCATCGCCACTGACCATCTGTGTTGACTCCTCAAAGTTACTCAGCACCTGACAGATATCAGACATCCACGTCCACTCCTCATTGTAGACTTGAGGAAGCTGACTGACCTGACTACCAGTTCTGGTGGAAGTTGACATCTGGCAGTCTACAATCGCTCGGCGCTGCTGGTAAACTCTGGATAACATGGTCAGTGTTGAATTCCACCTCGTGGGCACGTCGCACAACAGTCGGTGAGCGGGCAGTTGGAGGCGGCGCTGCGCTGCCCTGAGAGTGGCAGCATCTGTGCTGGACTTCCTGAAATGAGCACCGCCTGCTGTCGCTTAGCGACGGCACTGCTGCTGTGCCTAGAGCTACCGACTGATGGCGCCATGCCCACGGATGGTAATTCGGAGGAGGAGGAGGTGGAGGAGGGGTGGGAGGAGGAGGAGGCATAGTAGGCCTGAAACACCTGGACCGAGGTAGGCCCCGCAATCCTCGGCGTAAGCAGTATATGACCAGCCGCAGGGTCAGACTCGGTCCCAGCCTCCACCAAGTTAACCCAATGTGCCGTCAGCGATATATAGTGGCCCTGCCCGGCAGCACTCGTCCACGTGTCCGTGGTCAGGTGGACCTTGTCAGAAACGGCGTTGGTCAGGGCACGGATGATGTTGTCTGACACGTGCTGGTGCAGGGCTGGGACGGCACATCGGGAAAAGTAGTGGCGGCTGGGGACCGAATACCGAGGGGCGGCCGCCGCCATGAGGTTGCGAAAGGCCTCGGTCTCTACTAGCCTATAGGGCAGCATCTCCAGGCTAAGCAATCTGGAGATGTGGACATTAAGGGCTTGGGCGTGCGGGTGGGTTGTACTATATTTGCGTTTCCGCTCCAGCGTCTGGGGTATGGAGAGCTGAACGCTGGTGGATGCTGTGGAGGATCATGGAGGCGACGATGGGGTTTTTGTGGCAGGGTCCTGGGCAGGGGGCTGACTATCAGCTGACACAGGGGAAGGAGCAGTGGTGTGCACGGCCGGAGGTGAACGGGCTTGTTGCCACTGAGTGGGGTGTTTAGCATTCATATGCCTGCGCATACTGGTGGTAGTTAAGCTAGTAGTGGTGGAACCCCTGCTGAGCCTGGTTTGGCAAATGTTGCACACCACAGTCCGTCGGTCATCCGGTGTTTCCTTAAAGAACCTCCAGACTTCTGAAAATCTAGCCCTCGCCGCAAGAGCCCTCGCCACGGGAGCTTCACTAGTTGACACATTTGGCGCTGATGCACCAGCCCTGGCCCTGCCTCTCCGTCTGGCCCCACCACTGCCTCTTCCAACCTGTTCTGGTCGAGGACTCTCCTCTGTCTCAGAAGCACTGTGTTCACCCGGCCTCTCAACCCAGCTTGGGTCTGTCACCTCATCATCCTCCGATCCCTCAGTCTGCTCCCCCCTCGGACTTCCTGCCCTGACAACAACTTCCCCACTGTCTGACAACTGTGTCTCCTCATCGTCGGACACCTCTGTAGACACTTCTTCCACTACGTCAAGAAGGCCATCATCACCCACAGACTGCGACTGGTGGAAAACCTGGGCATCGGAAAATTGCTCAGCAGCAACCGGACAAGTGGTTTGTGAGTGTGGGAAGGGTCCAGAAAACAGTTCCTCAGAGTATGCCGGTTCAAATGGCAAATTTTCCTGGGAGGGGGCAGACTGGGGGGGAGGAGGCTGAGGTGCAGGAGCTGGAGGAGTGCCGATTTCGGTGACATGGGTGGACTGCGTGGAAGACTGACTGGTGGACAAATTGCTCGAAGCATTGTCGGCAATCCACAACATCACCTGTTCGCACTGTTCTGGCCTCAACAGTGCTCTACCACGAGTCCCAGTAACTTCAGACATGAACCTAGGGAGTGTAGCTCTGCGGCGTTCCCCTGCTCCCTCATAAGCAGGTGGTGTCTCACCCCGCCCAGGACCACGGCCTCTGACCCCTGCAGTAGTTGGACGCCCACGTCCCCGCCCTCGTCCTCTACCCCTAGCCCTCGGGTTAAACATTTTGAAAATGAGAGTTATAACTTTAATTTTTTTTTAACTTTTTTCTGTGTTTTTTTTTTTGTTTTTTTTGTGTTTTTTAGTTTTTAAAACCAAACGATGCTATCCTATTGCTATGGCTATTTTCTAGCCAAGTATGAAAGCACACTACTATGCCAGATGAGATGACGCTGAGTTACTGGTGTGGTGCCAAGTGACTGGCGCAAGGCAAATGTGGTGCCAATATATAAAAAGGGCTCTAGAACTTCACCTGGCAATTACAGGCCTGTAAGCTTAACTTCCATTGTGGGGAAAGTATTGGAAGGGTTAGTAAAAGACTACATACTGGAGTATGTGACATCAAATAGTATAATAAGTGACAGCCAGCATGGGTTTACTAAGAATAGAAGTTGTCAAACTAACCTTATCTGCTTTTATGAAGAGGTGAGCAGATGCTTGGATGGAGGAGCAGCTGTGGATATTGTGTTCTTGGACTTTGCAAAGGCATTTGACACTGTCCCTCATAGACGCCTGATGGGTAAAATTAGGGCTATTGGTTTGGCAGAAATCATTTGCAATTGGATTGAAAACTGGCTGAAGGATCGTATCCAGAGAGTTGTGGTCAATGATTCCTACTCGGAATGGTCACCAGTTATGAGTGGTGTACCCCAGGGTTCTGTGCTTGGCCCACTACTATTTAATATATTTATTAATGATATAGAGGTAGGAATTAATAGCACTGTGTCTATTTTTGCAGATGACACCAAACTGTGTAGTGTAATACAGTCTATGGAGGATGTTCATAGGCTGCAGGGTGACTTGGACAAACTGAATGTTTGGTCATCCACTTGGCAAATGAGGTTTAATGTGGATAAATGTAAGGTTATGCACCTGGGGGCCAATAATCCAAAGGCAAAATATGTCCTTGGGGGAGTAAATCTGGGAGAGTCCCTTGTTGAGAAGGACCTGGGGGTACTAGTAGATCATAAATTGAATAACAGCATGCAATGTCAATCAGCTGCCTCTAAAGCCAGTAGGATCTTGTCATGTATCAAAAGTGGTATGGACTCTCGTGATAGGGATGTAATATTACCACTATACAAGGCACTGGTTCGGCCACACCTGGAATATGCTGTCCAGTTCTGGGCACCGGTCCATAAAAAGGATGCCCTGGAGCTGGAGAGGGTTCAACGTAGAGCCACAAAAATGATAAGGGGTATGGAGGGTCTCAGTTATGAGGAAAGATTAAAACAACTAGATTTATTTAGTCTGGAAAAGAGACGACTACGAGGGGACATGATTAATTTATATAAATATATGAATGGTCCATACAAAAAATATGGTGGTAAGTTGTTTCAGATTAGATCAAATCAAAAGACGAGGGGGCACTGTCTCCGTTTGGAGAAATCAAGGTTTAATCACCGGAGGCGACAGGGCTTTTTTACTATGAGAACGGTCAATCTGTGGAATAGCCTGCCTCAGGCGCTGGTCACAGCAGGGACAGCGGATAGCTTCAAGAAGGGTCTAGATGCCTTTTTACACCTAAATAACATTGATGGTTATGTTATATAGAATTGTTTCCCCTAAATCCCTTCCTCATCCAATCCCTTCCCTTCCTTAGTTGAACTTGATGGACAAGTGTCTTTTTTCAACCGTAGAAACTATGAAACTATGAAACTATGAAATTAAACAAAATAAACGTAAAATAAAAAAGGAAATGGCAGACTGTGCCTAATTGAAATCCAACCCCTAATAAATTTTCCCACTTCGGTCTTTGCAATGGATATGTGCGTCACTAAGCGCAAAACACAGCGGTCGCAAGTCTCACTACAAATTGCTCACAATTTGCTAGTAGATGCACTGCAGCAAGTTCAGCCACCAGCAGATCAACCAGAAATCAAATATATATAACGCTACTGTAGGCGTAAGTAAGCCGTTTGGATTCTCCTATGGCTATTTTCTAGCCAAGTATGAAAGCACACTACTATGCCAGATGAGATGACACTGAGTTATTAAACAAAATAAACGTAAAATAAAAAAGGAAATGGCAGACTGTGCCTAATTGAAATCCAACCCCTAATAAATTTTCCCACTTCGGTCTTTGCAATGGATATGTGCGTCACTAAGCGCAAAACACAGCGGTCGCAAGTCTCACTACAAATTGCTCACAATTTGCTAGTAGATGCACTGCAGCAAGTTCAGCCACCAGCAGATCAACCAGAAATCAAATATATATAACGCTACTGTAGGCGTAAGTAAGCCGTTTGGATTCTCCTATGGCTATTTTCTAGCCAAGTATGAAAGCACACTACTATGCAAGATGAGATGACACTGAGTTATTAAAAAAATAAACGTAAAATAAAAAAGGAAATGGCAGACTGTGCCTAATTGAAATCCAACCCCTAATAAATTTTCCCACTTCGGTCTTTGCAATGGATATGTGCGTCACTAAGCGCAAAACACAGCGGTCGCAAGTCTCACTACAAATTGCTCACAATTTGCTAGTAGATGCACTGCAGCAAGTTCAGCCACCAGCAGATCAACCAGAAATCAAATATATATAACGCTACTGTAGGCGTAAGTAAGCCGTTTGGATTCTCCTATGGCTATTTTCTAGCCAAGTATGAAAGCACACTACTATGCAAGATGAGATGACACTGAGTTATTAAAAAAATAAACGTAAAATAAAAAGTAAATGGCAGACTGTGCCTAATTGAAATCAAACCCCTAATAAATTTTCCCACTTCGGTCTTTGCAATGGATATGTGCGTCACTAAGCGCAAAACACAGCGGTCGCAAGTCTCACTACAAATTGCTCACAATTTGCTAGTAGATGCACTGCAGCAAGTACAGCCACCAGCAGATCAACCAGAAATCAAATATATATAACGCTACTGTAGGCGTAAGTAAGCCGTTTGGATTCTCCTATGGCTATTTTCTAGCCAAGTATGAAAGCACACTACTATGCCAGATGAGATGACACTGAGTTATTAAACAAAATAAACGTAAAATAAAAAAGGAAATGGCAGACTGTGCCTAATTGAAATCCAACCCCTAATAAATTTTCCCACCTCGGTCTTTGCAATGGATATGTGCGTCACTAAGCGCAAAACACAGCGGTCGCAAGTCTCACTACAAATTGCTCACAATTTGCTAGTAGATGCACTGCAGCAAGTTCAGCCACCAGCAGATCAACCAGAAATCAAATATATATAACGCTACTGTAGGCGTAAGTAAGCCGTTTGGATTCTCCTATGGCTATTTTCTAGCCAAGTATGAAAGCACACTACTATGCAAGATGAGATGACACTGAGTTATTAAAAAAATAAACGTAAAATAAAAAGTAAATGGCAGACTATGCCTAATTGAAATCCAACCCCTAATAAATTTTCCCACTTCGGTCTTTGCAATGGATATGTGCGTCACTAAGCGCAAAACACAGCGGTCGCAAGTCTCACTACAAATTGCTCACAATTTGCTAGTAGATGCACTGCAGCAAGTTCAGCCACCAGCAGATCAACCAGAAATCAAATATATATAACGCTACTGTAGGCGTAAGTAAGCCGTTTGGATTCTCCTATGGCTATTTTCTAGCCAAGTATGAAAGCACACTACTATGCAAGATGAGATGACACTGAGTTATTAAAAAAATAAACGAAAAATAAAAAGTAAATGGCAGACTGTGCCTAATTGAAATCAAACCCCTAATAAATTTTCCCACTTTGGTGTTTGAGATGGATATGTGTGTCACTAAGAGCTAAACACAACGGTAGCAAGTCCCCCTGCAAATTCCTCACAATATGGTACTAGCTGCAAATTAAAAAAAAAAAGTATAACGTTATTGTAGCCCTAAGAAGGGCTGTTGGGTTCTTGGAGAATCACTCCTGCCTAACAGTAAGCTAATAGAACACCCTAACGCTTTCCCTGACCAGCAGCAGCTCTCTCCCTAGCGGCATCCAGACACAGAATGATCCGAGCAGCGCGGGCAGCGGCTAGTCTATCCCAGGGTCACCTGATCTGGCCAGCCAACCACTGCTATCGACGTGTAAGGGTACCACGTCATGCTGGGTGGAGTGCAGAGTCTCCTGGCTTGTGATTGGCTCTGTTTCTGGCCGCCAAAAAGCAAAACGGCGGGAGCTGCCATTTTCTCGAGCGGGCGAAGTATTCGTCCGATCAACGAGCAGTTTCGAGTACCCTAATGCTCGACCGAGCATCAAGCTCGGACGAGCATGTTCGCTCATCTCTATCTATAATGTAATGAATAGATGGCAGACTAAGCAAATGACATGGCATAGCTTTGCAATGTAAGGGGTACATTGCAAAGAGGTATTTTCCCTCTCCTCATAGTAGTGGAATAAATACTTGTTCACATCTCCTGGGATCAAAAACCCTTTTCTGCAATTCTTCCCCCAACTGCTGCACCTGCAGACAAAACCATAAACAGGGCATTAGTGACAAAACTGATATCAACCTACGAGGTAGGCAGTGGATTTAAGTCAAAGCTATACCACATTTAGATTTATAATGGGAGATGCCAATATTTACCTTAATTCTGTCTTTAAAAATAAGGTGTAAACCTTTTGCTTTGCTTTGCTTTGCTTTGCTCCGATCGCGGGTGTTAACCCCTTACACGCCGCGGTCAAGCATCACCGTGGCGTGTAAGGGTCTTTCCCCTATGGATTGGATCCCCCGCTTACCGGGGGATCCAATCCTCTTCTGGGCAGCTCCGAGGACTGGCATGTGCCCCGGAGCTGCCTGGTCTCCATGGCAGCAAGACCCCTTCTGGGTCTGACTGCAAACTGTCTGAGCATGCGCAAGCATGCCAGACAGATTACACTGCTCTACAAATAGTATTGTAGAGCAGTGTATTGAACTTAAACCAGCGATCAGAGCATCGCTGGTTTAAGTTCAAGTATGTATAAGTAAAAATATGCAAAAACACTTAACACTACACATTATAATAAATAAAAAATAAATACATAAAAATATAAGCCCCTAAAATGTCACTTTCCCATAAAAACACTTAATAAAGTATAAAAAACATAAAAACACAAAAAAACCCGCATATTTGGTATTGCCGCGTCCGTAACAATCTGCATAATAAAACAGAATCATTATTAGATCTGCAAAGTGAACCCCGTAAAAAAACAACCTCAAAAAACTCTCTGAAAAAAGATGATTTTTTGTTAATGCCCTTTAAAAATGCTCTAAAAAGGGATTTTAAAAAATTATGCAATCTAAAATAAGACCACTAAAAAGAACAATCATTCTAGCAAAAAATAAGCCCTTAAACAGATTTGTGAGGTGAAAAATAAAAAAGTTATTCATATGAAATACGGTGATGCTAAAATTAACAACAATTTCGCCAAATTACTTTTTATTCAGTAAAAATGGGAAAAATAAAAAAAATATATAAATGAAGTATTTTTGTAATCGTGGCGACCCATAGAATAAAAATAATATACTATTTTTATGGTATGGTTAACGGCCAAAAAAAAAAAACACATAAAAATTTTCCTAAAATTGATGATTTTCATTTCCTCCACCAACAAAGAGTTAATTAAATCTCACCAATTAGCTATAGATGCCCCAAAATTACATACCAGAAAAGTGCATCTCATGTGGCAAAAGAAATAAGCCCCTATAGGTCACAATAAAAAAAAGAAGAAAAAAATTATTGCCTGTACAATGTGACATAGCAAATCTCATCTGGATGGCGCCTCCTTCCCTTCTATGCCCGGCCGTGCGCCCTTACAGCAGGTTACCACCACATATGGGGTATCGGTGTACTCGGGAGGAATTGGGTATCAAACGTTGTGGAGCCTTTTTTCATTTAATCCATTGTAAATGTTTAATTTTCCACCCAAAATAATTGTATTGTGAAAAAAATATTACAATTTGCAGACTGCACCTCCATTTTGTTTTAACCCCTATAAAACACGTAAAGGGTTAACAAACTTCTTAAAAGTGATTTTTTATATGTTGAGGGGTGTAGTTTCCACAATTGGGTAATTTATGAGTCTAGCTATTATTTAGGCCTCTCAGTGTCAATTAGAAGTTGAGCAGGTCCATCTAAATACGGGTTCTTGTGATTTTACAAAAAATGCCGTAGTCGTTAAACAAACACTCAGGATAGCAAAATAACACATTCTCTAATTCACTGTTATCAACAAAAATACAGCATTTCACAGTTATAATTCCAACCTGTCTCTATCAGTCCTGGTGTACACAATTTCAGCTGCCCCTAGACACGACCCTGTAACTTCTAACTTTAGGGTTGGATGGCCACAATCTTGGCTTTCTGTGTGAGGCCATGCTTGCTGAGTTTCTGAGTCTTTCTACTCTGTACCTGTAGCCACGCCCTCTGCACAGAGCTCAGAGACACTCATCACTTCCTGCTGGGAGATCGTGAGCAGAGAGAAGCTGCGAACTCCAAACTTAAAGCAGATAAGTGATCCAGAGGCAGGGGGAGGAAGGCACATATCTGTTTTGGTAAAAGTGTACATAAACTTGAAAAATATTACATTTCTTTCAAATGAGTAC
Source organism: Engystomops pustulosus (assembly GCF_040894005.1). Taxonomy (NCBI): domain Eukaryota; kingdom Metazoa; phylum Chordata; class Amphibia; order Anura; family Leptodactylidae; genus Engystomops; species Engystomops pustulosus. The sequence goes on along the minus strand of NC_092414.1, from coordinate 92,927,479 downwards.
CTTATATCATTTCTCACCACATATGACTTATAACATATGTCTTTTATATACTATATCCCCTCTCTTCTCTCACCTTACATCTGACCTGGATGTTTCTCATGTTATAGCAGCTGGATTTATCGAGTCATTGTTCAACCAACCCCCCACACACAATTCTACAGGCAAAAATAAAATTGCTATGAGTCTTGGAAAGTAGCAATACACAAAAACATTATTCTAATGAAAAAGATTTTCTTTGCATTGTAAAAAAAGTTGCACCCTCAGGAGCAGTTGCCATGACAGACACTCGAGGCTGTGTAATTACATTAGATCTGTTACAATGTGCTAGTAGCACATTGCAACTACTACCATACTGAAAATGGGCAAATTTGATTTTCATCAATTTCACTGCATTCAGAATTTTTTTTTCCACTTTCCAGTATACTTCATGTATTATTAAATAACATCACATTGAACTACAATTTGTTAAGCAGGAAACAAACCATCACATGGCTCTGTACATAAGAATAAGAAAAGTTATGGATTTTTGAAGATAGGGAGTGAATAATTGAAACCGAAAAACATAAAAGGGCCACATTTGTATGTGTTATTGTGATCATTTAAACCCAGAGAACCATGTAAATGTAAATTGTAAAAAAACAATGGTGAGATTGCTTTTGTTTTCTATTCCCTTTCATTATTGTCATAAACCGCTGCTTTGTGGTTTAAACAATTTTTAATCTTTAACTGTGAAGCAAATTCGGCGCACCATGCACCCGACTGTTGGTGCACCGAAGCTGTTAAAACCGCATTACAGCGGTTTATGACAATAACGAAAATATGCTCCGGCACCAGCACACCCTGAGCTGGTGCTCGGTATTTGAAGCTTACAACTACTATTTCACGTGGTAGGTTTCCTTTAAAGAGAGTTGACAAAAGATATTTTTAGCCCCAGCCATAGTAAAATACAGTTATTTCTCTAAAAAGTATTCTATTACTGATTAAAATACAATGTTCTGATACATTTATAAAGTTAAGGGCTGCCCGTGAAAGCATTTGTGCAGATGTCTTACTTGTGGAAAACAGGTGAGTCTTTAGACAGTTTCTTCGACTTCTGGTTGATAATTCCTTAACTGGACACTACAGTCCTTCCTTAATCCTAAATCTCTTAAAACAAAACAATAGATTGTTTTCAAATTCATAGCAAGTGCAGAAAATAAGAGGTTTAGTTTAGGATCCCTTTAGTGTTTTAAATTAAAGCTTAGTTAATGCAATATTAAAATGTAATAGTATGTCAATGCTTATTTAAATAAATGCACAAGTACAGTACAGCCCGGACTGTTGTGTTTATTATTAGGAAATATATTGCAAATGAAACCTATATCAATCAGTTTTAAACAATGTTATTAACATAAGACTGCTATGAATGCATTTCATGTCTATGAAAATCATTTGTGTTCCTGCCATCTCTAAATTTTAGTTCTGAAATCTCATTGCAACATTTCAAGTCACTTCCATTCTTCAATGCAATTTCTTCTAGCTCATTAAACATGTTGCTGCCATATCACAAATGCAGGGCAATAGTTTCATCGTGACACTTTTTTCTACTTAAATTCACAGTTCATTTGCTAATTATGGCACCAAAAAACTTTCAATCTCCTTTGAAATACATTTGACAAGTGTATAGTTGCAGAAAAACATGAGTTTACATTCCATACAACAAAATTTTATTTTAGTTGTTTTTTTTCACATGTTAAATAGGTTTTTCACTTCCAATAAATCATTAATGTTAAACAGACCTTTAACAAAAAACTAATCACAAAGAATTCCCTGGCTGGACACTAGTGATCAGCTGTTATCAGACACCTGATATTAAGTTAAATGGGGACACTGGACTCTGGACAACAGGCAGAACAGTAAACCTTGAAACCCCAGCTCTCCTGCCTGATTGCCTCTGTGTATGCTAGGTGATTCAGGACAGCCACAAAGAAACTCCCAACCCCAAATTGGGGACTCACAATTAAATATTAACAAAAAAGCAAGGTCAAAAGTTTGGTCACAACAAAGATGTGCAAAGGGCAGGGCTCTCGCAGTTAGTATGAATTAACCCTTGAAGAACCCTCCTTAACCTAACAGCAGAGAGCAAAGTGATAGTTTTACTCAGCAGTCCACCACTAGAACACTGTTCTGACTGCCAAAAAACAAACAAGCTACAGGGAGATAAGGGGGTTATAACAGTAGCTGGCAAAGCTGAACAAAGGCTGGACACAATAGCATCAGCCGTCAAGCTATTGCGACATTCAAAACTATACTTGCAGAATAATGGTACAGGATGGGAAAGTGTGATGGTTACACACAAATTCAGCAATAGATAACTGTTTACCCCATTCTTCCTGAGAGTTAAACACAAAATACCAACTCGCAATATGAGTCTCAGAGTGACACAATGATGAAACACACATGTATCCCCAACTTCTTCCAGAACTCTTCCAGAAACCTCTTCATTAAAGGTAATACATTGAGGTAACCCCTGCAGTTTGATAATATTATCAACAGAGTAGAAAATTCCATGGTGTTATGAAGTTTCTCCAGTGGAAAAAGATTATACATCTTGGAATAATGATCAACAACCACCCATACCATTATCATTCTCTAACAGATGACAGGATACCAATCAGGCTCATTAGAAGACACTTCTTTAGGAGGCAAAACAGACACAGACCCAGGGTCTTGCAATTCACAGAAGTGAAGATTGATGGACTAGATGACTAGATGGCCTCAGAATCAACAATGACTTTGTCATACACCCTATAAACAAACAGATAACCTCATCTGAGGTTTTGGAATTACCTCAACTATTACGTAGGTGCTGATTACTCTTCAAAGAATGTCTGAAAGGATAGGACTAGATGAGATGTCCAGAATTCCCACAGTAGAAGCACAGCTTTACTCAATCTTCATAACTTAACAGCTTTACTTCATGCTACATAGGCTCATCCACTTCTATTTTCCTAGGTTTAAATGACTCTTCTTTGGCTGAAGAAGTTTAAAAAGGAGTGGAAATAGAGCATTCTTTCTTTCATTTCCTATCCATCTTAACAGCCAGAGTCATAGCCTGTTCTAATGTACGCAGACTCTGACAGCTCACAAGTATATCCCTCAAGGTTTCAGACAGGCCAAGTCTGAACTGATTCATAAGAGCATGATCATTCCAACTAGAAGGAACACACCAATTCCTAAATTCAGTGCAATAGTCCTCAGCTGGACATTTGCCCTTATGTAATGGGGCCAACAGGCTTTCTACATATGCAGCATTGTCAAGTTCCTCATACAACAGACCTAAGGCAGAGAAAAACAAATTAACAGAAAACAACTCTCAGAAGTCAGATAAAACATGCATTCATGAGCATCCCAACACAAGAGAGAAATAATTATGCCCACCCTTTGGGCATAATAACCAGAAGACTGAGGCCTTAAGCTGTAATATAATATGCAGCTTTCTCTAAAGGAAGAAAGCCTTCCATCTCCATTGATAACATCTGACAGCTTAACCTTGGGCTCAAGCACTGAGCCACCTCAAATTAATGGGGAGCTCTGTAGTTTCCTCTGCACACATTCAGCTAGATAAACCTTGTGAGCTAGACTTTGTACCTGGTTAACCATAGCTTCCATGGCCTCTATATTCAAGTAGGTATTTTAGTATTCAGCTGGTTAAACTATAAAGGGAACACTGGACTCATGACAGCAGAAAGGACAGTGAACCCTAAAACTCCAACTCCACTAACAGCCCTGCCTGTATGCCTCTGCCTATCCTAGTGTGGAATCAAAACCAAACCTTACAAACAAATAACACAAAAGCAAGGTCCAGGTCACAACTGATATAGCAAATATGGTACGAAATCTGAGTTGGAAAAGGGTAGTCACAAAAGGTAAACCAAGATCAGATAACCACAAATACAGAAATAGCAAACAATCAAAGTACAGGTAAGAAAACTAGAAAAAATTAACTGGCGAAGGTCTAAAAATAAGCGAGTCACATCTATAGATCAGCGGGTAACGACAGTAAATTTATATTTTTTTCTCTACAAAGCACACATAGCTGAAACGTAAGGCCTTTCACTTTGTAGTGTTTTCTTCCTAAATGTAAACTAAAAAAAAACTTTTATTTTCATTTAAAAAAGCATTATTTCCAGTTCAGAAGAGTTGTGACTGTTGGAACCAAGTATATAACATATTTCCCTGCTTACAGGAGTAATATTCCTGTTCAAGTTAAAGGGAATCTACCATCAGAAATCTACCTCTTAAGATAGATCTGATGGTAGTTTGCTAGTAACATGCTAAATCCTAATCTATTGTTTCCTAATCCTAAAATACTTTCTAAACTAAACTTAATTTTATCTATCTAATATCACTGCCTGTAAAGGCTCCACCATGCCCCAGTAGCCTATGCCAATACTGTTCATATTACCTAGATTAAGTGTATTTTAGTTTAAAAAGTATTTTAAGATTATTTAAAAATAGATTAGGGTTTAGCACGTTACTAAAAACCTACCATCAGATCTACCTTAACCCCTTAGCCCCTTAGTGATGTGGCTTGAAAGGCTGTAGTGACTGGGCATTTTAAGGGAATTTTTGTATGCATCGGTTTAAGGGCCATACATTTTTTTTTTTGCGTGCTACCTTAACATTTTTTGCACAATTTTTTTTGGGACACATAGAGCTAGTTAAAAGTGTAATAAAAGTTTTTTCCTTTTACAAGTTTTTCCCTATAACTGAGGCATCCATTAATTAATTAATTAGACCCATCAGCTCTGTTTAACCCCTTTACACCCAGCGGTCACATGACTGCCGAGTCTTTGGAGACCGTGGCCGCTCATTCAGCGCGATGCTGTGAAGATCGGAGAAGGGAGAAGCGGTAACAAACCACATCTCTCTTCTCTCTAGTGTCTCTGGGTGTCCCTGGCTGTAGTAGAAAACTGCAATGACATCTAAAGACGCTTCACTTCAGACTTGGAACCTCCTGACTTTAGACGTCAACGGGCTCTCCCAGAGGAGTTAATAGCTAGATTTCTGATGGTCAACTTCCTTTAAGTGAATAGATATGCATGGAAAAACCTGCATAATAGGAGAACAAAAGCACCACATAGCAGATTGGATAAAAAGAGATTTCCAGAGGTTGGGCACCCCCTGGATACAATGGGGCAGATTTACTTACCCAGTCCATTCGCGATCCAGTGGCGCGTTCTCTGTGGTGGATTCCGAATCGGGCCCTTAGTAAATGACCCCCAGTATGTCTATGAAAATTACGATAGAACTTAGGATTATACTTCTCCATTTTGATGTTAAGCTTTTAAACTTCTGCTTTGTTTTTTTCCATTATGACGACCATATACTGTAAGCGATTACAAAACTGTTCCTTTTATTTAAAGGCATAGTTTATTTAAAGACCATTGGATTTTTTATCCATAGTTCAAATCAGACTGGTTCCACTCACACTAGACAAATAGATATAAATGAGGAGTCATTCATATGTGTGCATGTGTGCATAACTTGCCATTTTCTATTTGTAGAATGTAATTTGTTTTAAAATATACAAAATGAAAATGTTGAAAAAGAGCTTAGTCGAAGACACAAAGTTTGAGAATCGGTTATATAATTGTAGTTAGATTAGTAGATCTGCTCTGCCACTGCAGTTAAGTATATGCATGCCAACAGAGATTTTGAATGTAAGCACGCTTCTTAACACATAGCAAAAATCTGAAATCGATATGAAGTCTAAGACGTTCATTGTTATTCTATCCAAATGTTATACAATTGACAGCTGTTAAGCCTTCTTAAGTAAGCTGAAATTCACAATAAATGACATTGGGTTGACTTTATATCTTTATTACCTTGTATTGTATCCATAAAATATCTATCTATCTATCTATCTATCTATCTATCTATCTATCATTTATCATATATCTCTATGCAAAATGTATCATGTGAAAGAAAACTAAAACACAAGTTTACCAAGTTTACATTTATTAATGTTTATATCCGAACTAGCTTCCCCGCACCGAGGTCCGTGCTTGGTGCACCATGCGCGCTACCACTTCCTATTCAGATGCACGCACGGTCGCGTGCATGGTGTGCCGAGTGCGAACCTCGGTGTGGGGAAGCTAGTAAGGATATAAACATTAATAAACTGTTAAAACGCTTTAAAACAGTTTAAAAACATAACGGAGATAAACGCTTATAAGTCCTATCCTAAGTGGTAGGTTTCCTTTAATATATATCTCTTCTTTTGTCTAATTAAATGGTGGTCATTTCTTTGCAAAATGCAGGAAAAGGCACTTCATCTAGAAGCTGCATATCAGATCTAAATATACCACACTTTTACCAACCCAATCATTGTCCATTAATATGGTTAAAATAATCAGTCAATAGAATGGGAGTAAAAGCGCCAAGGTAGTGCGATGTCATCCATTACTCCCACTCCTCTGCACTGTCAGGGGAGTCTGTGGAAATACACACATAAGTTTCCCTGGATGGGATAAGGAAAATCATGCCTCTTTTAGCTAACATGTGAGGCAGTTCCCTTGACATCAAGCATGACCTTCAGAAAGCCTAATGACATAATGTGGGGTCACTCACTGTCATGGGTGGATATGGACATATATGGTCATGGTCATGACCATCAAACTATGACCATCCATGTCCATGACCATCCATGACCATATATTACCATGACCAATCAGTCCTCTTTTGTATCCTGACTATGTATCATTGCCTAACTACCCCTCTCTTATTAAAGAGGTCTTTTTCTGTTAAATATTATAACAAGCTCAATTGCTTAAAGATGAAAACAGATTTTTCTCTAAAATGATCAGCAACTTTATTTTTGAAACGGTGTAAGCTTCCAGGCCCTCCATCTATAAGCAAAGTTTTACTAAAGACAAACTTAGACTATTTCTGTTGATACTAAGGAGACTTGTAAAACCTTTCTGTTTAGCAGAAGTTACTGCAAGTAATCAACCACTCACAAGAAAAATGTCATAAATCTGACATTTAGTATTGTTATATACAAGAAATATTATATAGTGAAATTATTTCCTATGACTTTTAAGATGATAAATGTTTTATTTTTTTTTTAAAAACTTTTCTACAGTGACTTTAAAATTGTATAAAAGAAATTGTTCAGAAAATATCTTATGGAAACGTGTACTAATGTTTTACAGTAAAAAGAAACTGGATGCTGCACAGTGTGAACATATTTAAAGCTAATCCGTCACTGTTTTACAGTTGTTACCAAAGAAACTTTATAATATATGTCCTCGAGCACTGTCATGTAAATGATTTAACTTACTTTTTTATCATTCTTCCTGCCATGTCTGTACATTTTAGTTAGCTGTGAAGTCTGAAGGTGGCTATGGAAATAAATGTATAAAGCCAAATAAATCATCCCACTTCCTTCCTTAAAGGGGTACTCCTACAAAGACAAGATTCTTAAATATAAGAAGGATAACAAATACACATTCTATAATTCAATGTTATAAACCAAAATACAGCATTTCACAGACATAATTCTAGCCTGTCTCTGGTATATACAATTTCAGTTGCCCTGGGATCTTCTGATTTTTATAGTCTGGCACAACTGATTCTTCTTATGAATAGCTTCTTCTGTCTGCACGATGTAGTGTGCTCTCTGTCCTCTCCCTCCATTACAAGCTCACACATAGGCACACACAGACACATCCTGTCAGCAAGCATTGTGCATAAACTTACTCTACAAGCTACAGATAAGATCTTTATGGCAGGAAAAAGAGACATATAGCAGAGATGACTGTGTTGTAGGCTGAATTAGCAGAGTGTCATTGAGGGACATGTATCATTATTTCTGCTAGGGAAATTGTCTAATTTTTGTCATTTTTGCGACTTTTTACTGCGACTTTTGCAGTAGTTTTTCAAGTACGCCTAATTCTGCACCTTGTGCAGTGTGCCGTGTGTATCTTTGTTTTCGAGATGTTCCGTGCAACTTTTAACTTATGTATCACTATTTTTGCTTATTTTTGCCACTTTTCATGCGCAAATCTGCACCTGGAAGGATTTTTTTCATGGATCCTATTTTAACATGTAAATTGGAATTATTTCACATGCCTTAAATGTTTAAAATTTTGCACAGTAATCTGTTTTTTGAAAATTGAAATTTTGCATTTACATTTTTTTTTAATTTATTGGTTAGTTCTAAGGGTCACACATAGGGGCAAATTTACTTACCCGGCCCATTCGCGATCCAGCGGCGCGTTCTCTGCTCTGGATTCGGGTCCGGCCGGGATTCATGAAGGCAGTTCCTCCGCCGTCCACCAGGTGGCGCTGCTGCGCTGAAAATCATCTCCACGCGCCGGAATGCACCACCTCGGACCAGGTGAAGGTAAGCGGTCCCCAAGCGACACTTTTTCGGTTTTTAAATGCGGCGGTTTTTCCGAATACGTCGTGTTTTCGTTCGGCCACGCCCCCCGATTTCCGTCGCGCGCATGCCGGCGCCGATGCGTCACAATCCCGGGGCAATTCAGGTACAATCGGCGCAAATCGGAAATATTCGGGTAACACGTCGGGAAAACGCGAATCGGGCCCTTAGTAAATGACCCCCATAGTGTTTTAATTGCGCTTTAATTGCAATTTGAAACCTTTTAAAACAGCTGAGGAGAGTTGATATGTCTAATTACATTACTATTAACATTTGCATTTACAAAATGCAATATAAGCATTATGTTAACGCATGTGTTAACATCGCATTTACTCTGTGTTTTGTAAATGCAAATGTTAACAGTAATGTAATTAGGCAAATCACCTCTCCTCAGCTGTTGTAATGTGTTTTAAAACTCAATCAAAATGCAATGTATGACGGCACCCTTAACACCACGTGTGACTGCGGCCTCATATGTCGTCATTTCCCTGGGGTGTGACTACGGTGCTTAAAAATGCAGGATACAGCCTCAAATCCCAAATTAACAGTAATGTTCACTACTGCATATGACCCCCTCACATGGCTTGTGTCCGTGTGGATTTGAGACATTTGAAACAAAAAGTCTCAAAAAGAAGCCAAAATTTGCGCCTGCCAGGATAGGATACACATAAGGCGCAAAAATGAGCTGCCAAATGTCTCAAAAATTCACCAAAGGAAAAAAAAACTATGTTAGATGCTCACCATTGTGTGTTATATCCATCTCATGAATCTCATCATCTCTCATCTCTCTTTTTTATGTGGTAGATACTAGTACAATGTTCAGAAGGTAAATGAAAGTGAAGATAAACCTGTACCCTTAAAATCTAACCACATTGTCAGCAAACAGAGATTATAATGTATCTGCTTAGACAGACCCCACCCATACCCCGGAATATTACACTGATCACCACTTGATTGATAGGAGCAAAAACAGAAGTGTTAATAATTATCTTTATTGTGTAAACATCACTAGGGTATTAAAATTGGAGAACTTTCTTTCATGGGCAAACCCCTTTAACTAATGCACAAACGTAGAGGTCATGCAAAATAACCCCCTAATCATTTTTTGTGCTGAAAAACTCAGCTTATACACGAGTATATACGGTACTTCGCGGCAGTGTGGAAAACTAACATGACAGGACTGATAGCTGTCAGCATGTCTAAGAAGCAAACAGTATCTGCTTGTGATTTTATCTCTACATTGTGGGAAATAATACATTGATATTTCATCTGGCATAAAATTATATGTCTGATAAGTCTGATTTCTGATTAGTTTACAGGTTTACACTGTCACAAAGAAGCTTATCCCTTAGTCAGACATCAGCTTGTTCCCATGTACATATTCCAAGTATCCTTTCACATGTTTTTTTCTTGCAGACCTGATGGATAACCAATGCACATATATTATGGATACAACCGACACAGATGGATGTAACATGATTATGATTATTGTAACATGGAAATTTATATGGTCAAAAATGGTCCATGTTTATTGTGTATGCAGACCTTTATCATTTCCTTAAAGGACATTTACCAGCAGTATTACTGATGGTAGACATGTCCTACTGAAAAGTTCCTGTATAACAATGCTCTTCACGACTAAATGCGGCAATATAGAGTTATAAAAATTATGCTAACCGGTCTGGGGTACTTCAGTCCTCTGTACAATTCAAATCCACCTGGTCCTGCCCATCCACGGTGCATGGAGCAGCTGATGCCTAGGACTTATTATAAATCCAGGCGCTCAGTTGGGTGACGTAGTCGGAGTGCCCCAGACTTATCAGCATAATTTTTAGGATTTTATATTTCCTCAATTGCTGCAAATAGAGTTATAATAAAAGAAGTCCTGAGGAGCATAGTTCCTCAAAAGAAAGTTCCTAAAAAAGGAAAAGGGAAAAATCTCCTAACTCAATCCTTCATCACCATCAGAGGACAATTTGTACACATATCTCCTTCAGTTGTCTCCTCTATATCTCTATTACTGACTTCACATTTGTATCTTTCCTTTTCTTCTCCATCACCACTCCAGATTATTTTTTATGCCCAAACAAGGGGGATGAGAAGTTGCAGGAGGCTGACCATAAGCCAGTCCACACTTATCAGAGCCAGCTTAAGTTAAACTTTCAGCCTATTAGCGAGATCACTGATCAAATGCAGGACAAATATTTCTATTTCTTCTCCACTTAATCTAATACAAACCACAAAAAAAATGAAATAACCATTTCATCCATCTTTCCCCTCCCAAGACTCTGCCATTCCCCTCAACCATCTTCTAATATCATATAGCAAGATCATTTATATCTTCACTTTCTTATTACATCCTAATCTTACCAATTTATTTCTGACATATCCGCTCACTCATCACAATAACAATTTAAGAGAAAAAGAAGAAAAAAGAAAACATAAGGAAAACAAATGGCCCTTCAACCTCCCACACCAACCTCAGAGTAAGCCAATAACCACCTAAATAAAAACCCTATTCATTACCTTATCTAAATTACCCCATCCTTTTTATTCCAGAACTCTGTCCACTTATTGCAGATATCTTGAAGGGGTTGGCCACTTTACCTCATGTTTTTTGTCATGTGTGTGTAACTCTGGGGGGGAAGGATATTAGGTAATTTACCAATATAAATAGCAGATGCAGGGTCATGTGATCTCTATCTGTCCATGAACAATCACCCTGCCACAACCTTGATCTTATATTCATAAATGTTATCATAAGGTTCTGTCAGGGTGATTGCTCATGGAAGAATAGAGATCACATGACCCTCCATCTGCAATTTTATGGGCAGGAGGCTTAACTCATGGTTTTATTTTGTCTTACTCTGGATTAATACTAGCATCATAGATTGCAGTTAATGGATCTGCCTCTTTATTCAACCTTATCTCTTGTACTTTGATATTGTTATAGGTAATTGCTAAATACGTTTACTGCTGAAAAAAACAGTGTAAAATAAGGTTACTCTGAAGTGAAAGTGCCATTATATACAGGCTCCATTTATTAAAACAGATTGTGTTTCCTTCCTTATCATTATCATTTACATATTTCTACCAAATCATAATAAATTACATTGTTGTCTATTATTATATATGTTACAGTTTTGTTTTTTTTTCATATAAACTCTATAAACATGCAGCCCTGTATTTGTAAGTAAAATCTTTTTGCTATACAAAATTTTCTGAAATAAAGTCTGTAACTTCTGAACCCTTTCAGTCTGCAGTCTCATCCTCTGTATGATAGAAGAAGCATTGCTGGCTGTAATTTTGTACTTATGTGTCTTTTGCTGTCTCTATCTCAGTGTTTTCACTTTGGTGCACCAAGGGAATGTTGACCAGTTGTCACCTAATGCTTAGGGTAGGGAATCAGGTACAGCTGGAGAGGTCTAACTTTAAGGTTAATTTTCCATGTCTTTACTACCTTTTCATATATGTGTCCATTGCCTTACGGCAGGATTACACAGCCATTGGTTGGGTGCAGGTACGCAAACTCAACGGAGTTGGCGTACATGCATCCAACCCTGCGCTGAACCCGGAGCATGCGCGGATAGAGTGGAGACCATCGGCACTTCTCCACTCCTATCTACCCATGTCCGCGATCTGATGCGGACAGTGTAATTGCTCGGCCTGCAAGAGTATGCAGGGAGGCGGAGACATGAAGCTGTGTACCGGAGGGAGATGGGAGGAGTTTTTTAAATTCAAAATCGAGGAGGACGAGCAGTTTGTGGAGGGGACACTTACTTTCAGAAACAATACCCACAACCAGGGGGTGACTAGACAAGGAGCCAGGTAAAGTTTTATTAAAGTTATTACTTGAAAGAAATAAACCAGAAATCTAATGAAAACTGGTTTCGGATATGCTTGGGATTGACTGTGGGCACGTGGGAGAACTTAAAAACAGTGTTTTGGTGACAGGTTCCCTTTAAAGGAGTATTCCAGGAATCAGCATAATTCATATAGAAATGGGTCCTTAAAAAATAAGCTTATATGTAATTAATTGTTATTTAAAATTTTGCTCCTCTTAGCAGAAATATGCTGGTGACATAGACTGTAATGAAGAATTAAAATGCTACCGGCCCTTTAATCAGTCCGTTAATTTCCTCCGCGCGGTCTGTTACAGAGCATACACAGGACAGAAGATGGCCGCTGGTCACATGTCCACATCACATGTCCTGCACCTGCCTGGCCAGGTCACGTGATCAGCACTTAGTTTGGCTGTAGTCGTTTGGTTGCAGTGCATCCAGTATAGTCAGTGTTTTGGTGATGGCAGTTACACATCATTACTATGGTAACAGAGAAAGAAAACCTGTTAGATCATCACTGGGAGCAGAGCATGAGAGGGAGGAGGAGTTACTGAGAACTAAAGGATCTTGGGACTTATAGATTCCAATGGTATTTATTTATAGCATTATGAGTTTTTGTATCAGACATTCATATTCCCGGAATACCCCTTTAAGTAACAGAGTTCCATATTGTCTTTGAAGCCACCATTTTTGTACTTTTAATTAACTTCTTTTGATTTTAGTGGTTGTAAAGATGTAATCTTAGATTTCTGTTTAGAAGACCAGAAAGATGAGTTATGTATCAGGTCGGGACATAGTCCATATTACTGACAATACTATACAAAATCATCCCAAAGGTGTCCATAGCCTTTACACTATATGAGAATGAGGCCTTGTAGGAAGAAATGGAATGGCACACAATATAGTTTATATTTTCCTATTTTGTTAAAGTAACTAGGTAACTTTTGCTGAAGTCTGTATAACCTATTGTATGAACTCTACAGGGCATATACTTACAGCACTTGAAATATGAAGTGTACAATAATGGAAACACTGAAAGCCCTATATTACTATTAGCATGAAAATGAAACAAATACTTCAAAATGTAATTTCTTCCAAAAGCATACTTTTTACGTGGACAGTTTATTTCCAGTTGTGAGCCGCAGTAGTTGGTTATACAGACATAAGTACAAGACACTTTGCAAAGGGAATTCTGTAGACAGTTTTAATAATCAAAGTTTTTTTGAACTTTGCCTTTTTGATAGTTTACAGAAGTTAATTTCCATGCTTTTCTCATTGAGAGACAAAGATGAATTGTTTCCCTTTATCAGAGCTTTCTGCGATTAAGAATGTACTTCTCTCACTTGTATCTTCTATCATGAAATGTAGGCGCTCAATAAAAAGATATTCACTGAACAGGGGCATCCATTTTTCACCAATGCAATATGCAGCAACAAGTTACCAGTTTTGTAAAGCTATTACTTTTACTGTCAACATGACTGGGACTATAAGTTGTCTCATTAGATAGGATAAATTGAAACTGAATCAAAACATCTGACCAGACTAAAACAAGTGCTCTCTGGAGAACGTGTAATAAATGATCTGAAGCCTATCAGACACATCAAAGCAAGAAGGAGAAAAGTAGCTGACCCTAAATGGCTGTTCCAGAGACTTTATAGATCAGGAAGATTAGAAAAATATAAATAAGTCCCATATGCTGATGGAAAATTGAAGAGTGATGTGCTTCTATACCTGATGTGTCATTTTAATAGAAAAGTGAGGGCAGCCAAACAGAATGTAAAACAAACAGGGAAATAAGAACACAAACAGACATTTATTTTCTTCCATGGAAGTCATTTTAGATATGTAATGTGCCTGCTATCTGTGACTGTTGTGTTCTAGTTCCAGAGGAAACTGATAAAACTGAAAATACATATACGTCTTTACTCCCATGGATGTAGAATTTTCCATGCATATATCTATTTTGTCAAGAAAGGTATGTTAGGTATCTTATCTTAATTTGAGTGCATTTTGGTTATATTAGTGAAATACTGCAGTGGAACTGAAAAGTACACATCCTTTTTCATGTATGTATCATTAGATTAAAAGAATAATGCATAGTTATTCTATCTGTACTATAATATGCCCTCTTTCCAAACCTAGAGGGTCAAAGGGTATCTACACAAACCATCAGAGCAGGTTTCCATGAAATTAGGCTACAAGCCAGACATCCAGTTACAGGTGTTCCATTCACCTCACACAACTGTTCTGAAAAGCTATCATGGTGTAGAGCAGTGATGGCGAACCTTTTTGAGACCGAGTGCCCAAACTACAGCCAAATTCCACGTATTTACCGTGAAGTGCCAACATGGCATTTTAATTAGAAACTTATTGCTACCTGTTCTTCCACATATTTCAATTGTATTAGCCTTTCCTCTCTGTAGAGAAAGGATGGTTGGTCCAGCAGGAGGACCTCCAAAGATATTGCAGTTCTTTCAACAGTTCTCACTTTTCCTTCAGTTCCAAACAGTCAATCAAGTGTCGCTGTAAAATAGCGCTGAGAGCAGCATTTCTTAAGTTGCCTGGGACTGCAAGAAGATTTGGTGAATTTGATCCTATTTGGTGAACTCTGTCCTGGGGTGATGCCCGAGTGCCCACAGAAATGGCTCTGAGTGCCACCTCTGGCACCCGTGCCATAGGTTCGCCACCACTGGTGTAGAGGATGGAATAGAGGTCAGTCCTCTATTGGTCTGGAGAATATGTGGCCACTCCAAAGAGGCCTTCATAGGGGAACCTTATTCCTGAGATTATAACCGTTGGTAGCATAATGCATGCTGAACCCCTTTCGTGTCCATTGCAATACTTTAAAATGTTTCTGGAGCAGTTTTTTAACAGCTAACTTGTCTTGGGCCTCCTTTTACTTGCAACCGCACCATCACCTGCTCCAAGGACCAAACTACATTCCTCTTTGGCTTAATATCCTCCAATGTAATACACACTTTTGAAATAATGCATAAGGTGTGCAGGACTTATGCACTTTTATACCCCCACCTGGTCTTATCTACTTCTGCACTTGAATCTGCACTTTGTTTTTTCTATGGTCTTTACCATGTTACCAAATGTTTCTGCTAACATGAAGTACAATGTGTTACAAGAAAACAGTCGCAAAATCACCTAGATATGTTAAAGGGTTCCAAAAGTATAAGCTCTTAAATATTTTTTTTTAAATCAAAGAACACTTTATTAATGCAGATATCTCAGAGTAAATTACAGCTTTACATTTCAATCATGTTACAAACTGCATCAGAAAAAGAAAATGATGGTAACGCAATCAAACCCTTCCCCTCTACCCTCCCCCCGAACCCTCTACCCCCCTGCGATCTGGTCAATCGTATCAATCTTCCTAACCCATTCCCTCCTGTCCCCACCCCTACTGGGACACACCATTATTTTTTATACTCCTAGCTCCCCCCCTGGTTGGGCCTGCATCCAGCTCTGCAACAATTCCCCCGAGGCCACCCCCGGACAGGCAAGCCACTTTCCCCACTGTTTCTTAAATTTATCCACCGCACCTCTTTTCACATGCACCTTCAGCTCCAACCAGTGTTATTCAGTAATTTCTTCACTTCCCTCACCCTCAGCGGGGCAGCATCCAACCAGTGCATGGCAATAGATTTACGCACCTGATATAACACCTTCGCAATCGCCAGCTGTTGTTTTCTGTTAATCTTGAGCTCTCCCACAAATCCTAACACGCACACTTTTGGATTCCTTGGCACAGTCACTCCAAACACTCTGTGTATCATTTCCAGCGACACATATTAGATATAAAAAAATGGGCTTAGACAAAAAGGGGCAAAATGGTCGAGTTGTTAAAGGGTTAAGTTGAGTTTGTTGCTCTCAATCTATTCTACACATTTATTGTATATTTAGACCAAGAAGCAGAACTAATGATCTAGAAAAATTCTGTACACTGTGATTTAACCCTTTCCTAACTGCATTTTTTTATCATACTATCAGCTATGGTTTATGGGAGGGTGTCTCCTATGCAATAAAGAGCTGTGGTCATCGCAGCCACAATTCACTGCTTTTATCCTGTTAGATGCTGGCAACGGCACCTGCCATACCTCTCCTCCCCAACAACATAGATCATTAAAAAAAAAATTTATTTTTATAAATAATTTTGGTATCTCTGTGATTATATTGACACACAACAGCAGAAGGAAAATGACACATGTACAAGTTCCTTCACCATGAGTGTCATGATCAGGAGCACAATACTGTATACATGACTTTTGAAGTCTTTCATACACACAATATTGCTGCTTATTGGTACTATACAGGTAATCCCAAACACACACTTCTTACACACATACAACAGGATAACACATATTTGAAAGAAATCTACCAATAAAAGCAAGCTAGATAAACCAGGGACACTTACTCATAGATCCAGCATTGTGATTGTGGGGATCTTCGTATACCTGTTATGTTAATGAGCATGAAAGGCTACTGGGGTGGTTCCCAGATCCCCTCCATACTGCAGCTTCACAGGATGTCAGACAGCCTGTTTTAGACAAAGTGGAACCCTGGGCAAAACTAAAAGAGGGGCCCCAAAATAAAACTATTTTATGAATAATCACAGTCAGTAAGAGACTCCCTTAAGCCCTTCACTATAATAACACTATGTAGTTTATGAACAGTAGTAGGGTAAGGAAATGTGTAAAATGGGACTGTAGGAGAATGTTATAGGAGATAGGCAAAATGATAGGTAGATTGATTGCAGAAGATAAATATGAAAGTTGATATAGATTTCTAGATGCAGAAATATAAAATAGATTATACATACAGTAGATAGAAGATATATAGATATGAGAGATAAATACATTAGAAGATAGATAAATAATAGATAAATAGATAGATAGATACTTGTAGAAATTTCAAAACAGCACACAAAAGTAAGGGAGAAGTGGGTGCAAGATCACTAAGATCGGGCTCTAGATCACGAAAATAACACGAAAGGTAAGCAGCACTCCAAGGCATCAGATGTCAGAAAGCAAAAAAGGTGTTTTTATTCCATGTTTAGGAGTACAACAAGGTACAAGCCTGGAAAGGCTCCCTGGAGCCGAAACATCGCTGTTGTACCTTGTTGTACTCCTAAAGATGGAATAAAATCACCTTTTTGGAGTGCTGCTTACCTTACATGTTATTTAGATAGATAGATAGATAGATAGATAGATAGATAGATAGGTAGATGGATAGATAGATAGATAGATAGATAGATAGATAGATAGATAGATATGTGATTGATAGATAGATAGATAGATAGATAGATAGATAGATAGATAGATAGATAGATAGATAACCAAAGTTTAGTAACCCTTCTACTGCCATGCATTTCTGGATATTTGGTTGCATTATTGAGCAGAGAATTTTTTACAATTTTAAAGTTTACAAATAAAAACAAATTTACAGCAAAAAGAATTATAGTAAATCTCAACAAGCCATATATTTTGGAAAAGCAGACACTTGCCCCACTTTCAATATTGTATAAACGAGTTTATAGACATAGGGGCCTTCATGCAATTTGATGTAACATTTTATAAAAAATACATAAAATTTGACTTTGATTGCAAAAAATGTGCTCCAAACAGAAAATATTTACCTTAATATCTCCTAAATGTAGAGTTTACAGATACCTCATAATCATATGTTCACATGAATCAATTATCATAATATCACTAAAACTGAAATAATTAAATATCTGCTTTTCAGCTAGAAATTTTAAGACAACCTGCAAACTATAGCTATAAAACAGATTCAAAAGTAAAGGCACCCATAAAACCTATATATTTTTTCAAAGCAGACAACCAGTGATTGCATTTGCCATGATTAACAGTTGACCACATGTACCACTATCATATAAGTTTGTGTCAAACACAAATTATTAAACAAAAAGTGCATTAAAAATGCCATGTAAACGAAATCAAATCTTAGGTTTACACACAAATAGGCATTTAAAAATAATAACACAAAGTGACCAGATTTATATATAACACAATACACAACAAGAATTTGCCAAAAAATTCTGAAACAAAAACCATGCCATATTTGGTTGATATCCACAATAAAAAAAGCTCATATTCTGTCAAAATCCATGTTGTTTCACCCAGAAATCACCATGTAAAAAAGAATAACTTGTTGGATGATGAATAGAGATGAGCGAGTATACTCGTCCGAGCTTGATGCTCGTTCGAGTATTAAGGTACTCGAAACGGCTCGTTGCTCGGACGAGTATTTCCCCTGCTCGAGCAAAAAACACAGTGAAGAACAATGAAGAATAGAATAAAAACAGTGAACACAGGATCATTTAAGTGAAAAAGACAGTGAAGAACACAGTGAAGAATAGATTACAGATGTTCGGCACATCTGCTTACTTGTCGGAAGATACGCGCGGAACGGCAGCAGGGAGACATCAAGCAGCAGGGAGACATCAAGCAGCACGGGGAGACATCGGGCAGCACGGTGGAGACATCCTTCAGCGGGGAGACATCGGGCAGCACGGGGGAGACATCGGGCTGCACGGGGAGACATCGGGCAGCACGGGGGAGACATCGGGCAGCACGGGGGAGACATCGGGCAGCACGGGGGAGACATCGGGCAGCACGGGGAGACATCGGGCAGCACGGGGGAGACATCGGGCAGCGCGGGGAGACATCGGGCAGCACGGGGGAGACATCGGGCAGCACGGGGGAGACATCGGGCAGCACGGGGAGACATCGGGCAGCACGGGGGAGACATCGGGCAGCACGGGGAGACATCGGGCAGCACGGGGAGACTTCAGTGGAAGAAGAGGAGCGGATCCCGGGACAGCGTATCACCCCGACAAGTAAGCAGATGTGCCGAACATCTGTAATCTATTCTTCACTGTGTTTTTCACTGCGTTTTTCACTTAAATGATCCTGTGCTCACTGTTTTTATTCTATTCTTCACTGTTCTTCACATCTGTTAACTTGTCGGGAGATAATATACGCGCGGAACAGTGAAGAATAGATTGCAGATGTTTGCATGCATCTGCTAACTTATCAGAAGACATTCTTTTTCAATTAAATAACACATTTTATTCCTGAACCATGGTCCCTTTGAAAAATGCTCGGGTCTCCCATTGACTTCAATGGGGCTCGTTATTCGAGACGAGCACTCGAGCATCTGGAAAAGTTCGTCTCGAATAACGAGCACCCGAGCATTTTAGTGCTCGCTCATCTCTAATGATGAAATAAAAACTTTATTTAGGAACGTGTGGATGTTTTTCGTGTTACATATAACTTTGTAGACATGTTCTGGGTCGCAGTGTTAATATGTAGCCACAATAGGTGAAGAGGTTCAAATGTTCATCGTATCACTCAATTTTTGCAAAAAAACCCATCACAAATCAAAAGGCAATAGGAAAGCAAGTGTGTTCTTAGATTGTTCTGGATAGGAGATGGTTAAAAACCTGAAAATTAGCTGATCTTATCCCTTATCAAAATGTAGTAACATATAAAGTCAATATTTTAATTATCTGTGAGGTGCAACATCTCCCGTGTGCAGCAATTCTCCCTGTAGCCTGATGGCTAAGAATCTGTAGGGGGGGGGGGGCACAATTCAAAGGGCTATATCTCTGGCTCTGTGACACCTAGAAACTAACTACTTTTTTCTTATGAAAGAAGAGAGTCTGCTATATGAATCTGTATTGTGCTTGTAGGTGTCAGGAAAATTGAGATATTAACTGTTAAAATTCTTTTGGGAGTGATTTTTTATGTATAAAAATCGTACTAAAATTCTCACTTTAAACATGAATATCTCTGGATCCATGGTACCTAGAAACACCTTGGCATATTTCCAGTTTGCCTCCCCTAATGCCGGTTCCTGCTGTCAGACTGTTACACGCTCCTCTCTTGATCTATCTGCAGCCCCCCACCCTCTGCCTGATGTAATGTCACTTCTGCTTAGGTAGTTTTAGCACATAGAGGAAGGTGGAAGTAATCCTTACACAGTGTAACAGCTTGCAAATCTTTGGACGGTCTCTATAAGACTTCCCAATACCCTCCAAGGCTCGTTAGCATAATTTTAAAAGTTGATTTTAGAATTAATGATCACCACAGCCACAGTGCCTGGATCTATGAGGAAGTGTCCCTGGTTTATCAGGTTTTAATTTGATGGTAGATTTTCTTTAAAGGGTAACAAGTAAATTTCTTCATTGCAGGTATGGGCACGTATTAAGGAGAAGTAAGAAAATACATATTAATCTCCAAATCTGGGTTTCATTTCTTGAGTTTGACCAGATGTAAATGATCATATGTCATTTTGGAGGTGGTGGTCTGTCTTCTCTCACCTCTCCTTCTGGTTATATCAGAGGGGGATGGGTAATCTTATGAGTAGGTATAATGTTGGAGGACAGGCTCCCAAGCAGGATTTTTTATATCACCCTGAAGGTGATATATTTATAGGTAAAAGGGTGCTTTTTAACATAAAAGTAGAAATCCCAAAAAGGATATTTCATAACCCATTTGTGGGTACTGTTCATTTAGGGTGGTAAAAGAGTCTTTTAAGGACTGTAGGTACATGTATCAGCTCATAAATGTGCACCAGTTGATCACTGCTTCTGCTACAGTATCTCCTTATCTAATAGCACTGAACTATTTACTGTCTGTGGTCCAATAGTATAGGTGGGGGTACCACACTGAACTTGTCTATACAAGCACTATACATACACTGGACATTAAAGAGGGTTATCTAACTCAAAACATTTGCACTGTGGATTCCACAGGTATGTTACTGACTGAATGTAGCAAGATACTTTAAACAATCAGTATACATGATCAACAGTCTCTGGATGGGTTGGCTCAATATTGTCAAAACAGGCAAAATCAATGTGTAAAGAGTTTTAGAAATCAGAATGAGAAATCAGGACCCCAACAATACGCACATAAATGATCAGTGCAGGATTCACAGAAACAGTGCCCACATACAGTGAATGTATAAAATCACTGCTGTGAACATTTTAAGGCTGAGTCCAGAAGAATGTTTATTGTGCCTTTTGCATTTTTGTGTAAAAATTTGGTAAGTAATAAACATCAGCAAACTCGAAGTTATGGCTAGTTGCTGTGGAAGTTAATATGCCGGATTGACTGTTCGGCAATATGTCCAGGGCATGCGGGACTTACTTGAACCCCAAACCCAAATGGAAAGTTTGGGTCATCTCATCTCCAATAGGAACCCATGTGATACAGAAGGACCCCACACTGGAATGCTGGACTTCTGGCTCATGGACTACTTTATTTAATGCTTCATTTGGCTATAATGATCCCTGTATTTTATGTGCTCTGGAATATAATACCATTGTTTGCACTTATTAATTTTATATTTAATAATCCTCAGGAGTGCAATCTGTCTTTTTAAAGGCACAGAGAGGGAGAATACTATTTTAAATACATTTGTTTTCTGGCTTACTTCTCTCAAAAAAAAATCTATATCTAGGGCGCCACATTTATTTTGTGTTTTTTTTTTCTTTATTGGAATCTTGCAATAAATAGCTGATGAAAACTTGAGTTAATAAGAACTTCTTTTCCGATCCCAACTCCTTAGTTATCTGAAACACTGCTGTGCAGGCAGGTGTACTAGAAAGTAACAATTAAAAGAAAGAAGGCATTAAGAACATTTTTATAGCTTTGATATAGATGTTCAATAAACTTTTTTAGACCACATTTAACCTTGGGGCTTTTAGGTAAATAGCTATGACCTAATATAAAAAGAATTTACTGAAAGACATAAAACTCAAATTGTACTATATGTTCATCTCAAATTAAGGCTACTGCACATCTTTAAGGCAAGAAAGATATCACAGTAAACTGCTCATTCTTAATTTTTAGTGTGATCAGAGTTGTAGCTTTAGGCCAGATAAAATGTGTGACCTTGTGCAGGTGGAATTTATGTGTTACATTTAGTTTGTGACCTGGTTATTCAAGTGAGTACACCATGAATTTACCTCATTCTATCCTACAACAGAGCAAGGAGTAAACTGTTTTATCCCCATTGAGTATTTTAGGAAATTTAATAGTAATAAGATGAATCAAGCCCTAAACAAGGTTCCCAAGTTTTACCCTAAGTAAAAAATAACAATGTAATTTAACAAAACAAAGACCAACATGCAAAAAAAAGTTGGGCACATTTACTAAGGGCTTTTTCCAGGTGAAAACTGCTTGCACGGGTATTTAAGAAGTGTCTGCACACAAGACCCTTTCGTGGTGAAGCTGCACTAGCCTCCATGCAACACAAATTAGGGGGTGTTCCGGTGCTTAGTCTGACTGAGCGCTGTATTTAACATGCAAATTGTGTTGCACATCCTATGTTGGGCCAGTGCATGGAAGCGACAGATTCATGATTTCTGGCACACATTTTAATGAATGTGTCACACTCAGCATTATACAAGAAAAGAACACTTTTAGTGAAGTTTCCATCTTTCTAAGTAAATGTGCCCCAGTTTGTGAGAAATTAGGTACATTATTATTGCTTTGGTAGGAGTTATCATATTTTATAGATAGATTGTAAATGACAAGTGATGCTACTCAATAAACATTGATCATAAACAAGTGTGACCTCTTTGAAAGCATACGTTTCTGAAGTTTATTGATTTGATGCATCAAGACATGTGCTAACACAATTCAAAAGGAGGGAAGGCACTAAAAGAGAACTAAAAGAAACAGTTGTTTTTGCATTTTAATCTAGTAAGGTTTGTAAGGCCATAAAAATATGAATTCATATTTTCATAGGTCAGAGTTTGCAATTCTTATGCAATGATAAGAAAAATGTTACTGTAATCTCATAGGTAGGATAGTTAATATTTAAGCACTTGGCAGTGCACTCAGAAATAGACTGGACAATTGTTTTCTGGAAAAGATCTCTTCTACGTTAAAAGAACATGGCAAGATGCATAGAATTAGCAAACCTGCATTTGAACAAAGCAAAGGATTACATTTACTTATAGTAGTGCAAACTGCACTAAAAGTGTGTTTGCCTGTGTATAATGCTGGCGTGCGCCAGATATGTGTCTCACACACTTATCAAATACCTGTACAAGCAGTTTGCACTGAAAAAACATGCAAAATCTGACAGAAAACTGGCGCACGGCACTTAGTAAATGTGGGCCAATATCTTTTGGATAGATGAGATAAAAATGTAGACAATGGCCATTATGTACACAACATCTGAGCACAAACACCACATGATGTGTGTAAACTTGAGGTGATCATTTGGCTTATACTTCAGTCACAGAACCTGGAGACTTTTAAGATGGTGGGTTTGGACAGCCATTCTGTAAGAATAAGGCTTCCAAATAGCAGAAATTCAGCCACAGAACCTGAGCTCCTGTTTCAGCCAACCATCCAATGTGTAAAAGGCATTGTAATGTATCTAAAATGTCAGATATAAAGGGAATACGGGGGCTTGGGAAATTTAAAATCTACCTGCCTAATCATTTTGTTCTTGAAAGATAAACCACTGCCAGAGGTACCTTACAGCGGCTCTCTCCATTAACTACAAGTAAATGACTATGAATAAGGCCGAAACGCGTAGGTCTGTATATTGGACTCTTTGGATACATGTTCCCTGTTTTAATACTTTGTATTCAATAAAAGAAGATTACTACTACTTATGCCTTTCAAGTCTTTGAAGCAGTGTCGGGATAATACCTTTGTTTTAAAGATGAGTGGGCCAAAATGCCTATGTTACAGATTGCAAAATGGGATCTAGAGACTTTTGCATCAATGAGTGAAACACATACTACATACCTCTCATAGATTTTAACATACCACAAGATTATTCATAGAAATATGAAATAAATATAAAGACTCTTTCGTATAACTGTGAACTAAACTGCACAGTATTGACATGATGCTGCTATTTGTCTAATATAGTATAGTATAGTAAGGCTAGCGCAGTTCAGAATTTAACAGCATAATAATTCCCTATTATGTTGTGAGTGCCATTCATATGAGCCACATTCAGAGCAAGAAATACATTTGATATATAGAAAAAACCCTAACATTGAGATTAACCAATTCATGTAAACTATAAACATTTAAAGGGATCCCTTTCTTAAAAGAATTGACATTTTGAGTGTTACTTTCCTCGCTTTTTTGCTGCCTGATTGGATTTACATTGGTAATTGACATTCTATCATCATTTTTTCATAAGCTGGTTCATAAACAAGCTGTATTTGAGATGTAAATGATACATATTAACAAAGCCACATCAAATGCTATTATTTAGGAGGTTTTCTGGTGATGTATTTATAAGCTCAGCTTTGCTTGCAGTCATTTAATATATTGATTTTTATTAAATGTTGATCATGGTGCAATGTTTTTGTTGAAAAGGAAATGAATGCACTTCAGAAGAGCAGATGTCTAACACCTCAAAACTAATAAAATTGTGTTGATCGAAAAAATGTTTTTTTTAGCAGAATTGAACACTTATTCATATAATTCATATTCATATTATTTCCTTCTTACAGATTTTGGTAAGTATTTTGTAATTATTGTATGACTTAGGTGACCCGTCAGATTTATATTTTTTGAATGTCGTCTTTTTATCCTTAACTGCCCTTTTAATGTTAGCTGTAAGCCATGTGGGGTATAATCTAGCTCATCTATACTTGTTACCTACAGGAATAAATTTTGAAGTATAATGACCCAGGATAGATTTGAATGTCTCCCATCTAACATTAGTATCACCATGTGACAGTATCTGATTCAATATTTTCGATTTTCCCACATGTTTTTGTCCTTAACAGTTTAAGAGGAAAATAATTATGTTATGATCGCTGTTCCCAAGGGTGTCCCAGAAAATGAAATTTCCGCATTTTTAGAAATCCCAAGGTCCAACAAAGCATCACCTTTTGTGGGATCTTCTAAAATTATACTGCAGAAAGTGGATAAAATGTCCCCCCTTCATAGATGAAGAAGACCCCTGACCCCAATTTATATTTGGAAAGTTAAAGTCTCTTATGATCACTACGGTCCCCTCCTGTGCAGCCCACTCCATGCACTCCATGGGGCATGTTTATCAGGACCTTTGCGCCACGTCAGATCTAGCATTAAATTAATAAAAGACAGTGAAGAACAGTGTTTACAGTGCAGAATAACACATTGCAGATGTTTACAGATGTTTTCCTTGTAAGAGCACATTGAACTAACACTATTCTTCACTTTGCATGTGTTCGCGCGTCTTCCGCTAAGTTAGGAGATGTTTGCGAACATCTGGAATGTGAAGAATAGTGTTCTTTCAATGTGTTCTGCACTTAAATGATCCTGTTTTCACAGTTTTTATTCTATTCTTCACTTTGTAGATGTGCGCGCACATCTCCTAACTTATAGGAAGACACGCGCGAACACCTGCAAAGTGAAGAATAGTGTTATTTCAATGTGTTCTTACAAGGAAAACATCTGTAAACATCTGCAATGTGTTATTCTGCACTGTTCTTTTAATGTGTTCTTTCAGTGAAAAAATGCTCGGATCTCCCATTGACTTTAATGGGGTTCGTTATTCGATATGAGCACTCGAGCATCGGGAAAAGTTTGTATCAAATAACAAGCACCCAAGCATTTTAGTGTTCGCTCATCTCTAATAGTAATGCTAAAACAGACAAAGGTTTTCCACATTTTTTTCCATGATTTTATTCAGTAAAACTGCCCATAATCTCCCAAAAAAGAAATCAGATGCCCACATTAGTGGGAAAGAGAGCCTATTGGCTTTTTGGGGGCAGATTTTGCCAGAAAAAAATTAAGGTGCTTTATCTTATTTTCAGTTCTGGGGTTTCTCATGCCAGAACACTGGAAATACATAAAGTGTGAATTCCAGATCAAGGAATTTATGTGGGGGGAAAGGAGCATTTTGGGGCCACATGTACTTTCCAAAAAGCGCAACAGCAAAATACCCAGGGAAAATCATAATTTTAGATGAATATTCCATTCTAGTGTTGCATGCCATATCCAGCTTCTGCTACTATAAAAAGTCAGTTCTCTTCTTATGCTTTGTTTTCAGATTTTATAAACGAATGAATGAGTACATTATGAATTTGAGACATAATTTGTTGACTTACAGTGTATCATCTGACAACTGCAAAATTAAAACGATTAATCCCAACAACTTCCTTTTCATGTTGGAGACTACAATATTTTAGGAATTTGCCAAAGGATGTATTAAGAACTCTGACCCAACAAATGAAAATTACTAGTTTTCTATAAACACATAATTTCAGTGCCAAATGTATTGTGTCCAACCCAGTCAATTGATTAGTTCTTATGTTGTCTTTACAGATTTTAGGAACACCCTAATGTGGCCATTATCTTTGTTTCAAGAACTACAACAGGCAGGGGCAGTTTAAGGTTTTTTTCAATAAAGTAAATATTATTAGTACTAATATGTATATAGCTCCCCCTGTAATAAATATGTTCAGCCCTCCAGTAACACATATAAACAGCTTCCTAGTAACACATAATACATATTCTTTATAACAATATAATGAAACTGTACGTTCCTTTTCATCAGTCAGAGATGTCTGTATCCAGAATGTGATATCACTGCACTGCCTGCGCCAAGGCGGTCTTGTGCACTCCTCTGTATATGGTGGGGCAGAGAGCATATTGTTGCCTCACTCTGCCTGTTTTAACAGAAAAGGTGAGTAGCCAGACCAAATTGAATCCCAGGTGTATATTCACTTTGATCCGGCTTCTGACATTGTACTAACAAACTGACACATAGAAAGAGAGATGAGACAGATGAGAGATGCATGAAATACCTATTGCACAGAGGCTGACAGACAAAGGCTGACAGACTTTTACACTGTCAGCACTGCTACATCTCACAGATATGTGCCTGCCTCCCCCTTCCCCAGGATAACTTATCTGCCTGGAGTTTGTAGTTTGCAGCTTCTCTCTGCTGACAATGTGGTGCTGGAAGGAAGTGATGAGTGTCTGTGAGCTCCGTGCTGGGCTGCAGGGGGTGGGGCTACAGGCACAGCGCAAAGGGAGACAGAAACCTCAGCAGCACAGCGTCAAAGAGAAATCCAAGATGATGGTCCCCCAACCCCCAGTCAGAAGTTACAGGGTCATATCTAGGGGCAACTATTTTGTCTACACTTAACTAAATTGTCTACACCAGGACAGGTTGGACTTATATAGAGAATGTGTTATTTTGCTATCCTAAGTACATATAAGAAACTTGTCTTCATGGGTATATCCCTTTAAAGAGAACCCGTCATGCAAAATAACCCCCCTAAACTAAATATATTTTCATAAACATATAATCATAAGCATTGCTTCTATCCCTTCATTGTCCCTCTACATGCCTGTAAACCTAAGCAATGAGGTCCTAAAGCTGTATGCAAATGACCTGTGAAATGTCCAATGAAGCATTAGCATATTCAAGCTGTCCACTCTATTCATGAGTGGGAGGCACAGCCACACCCCCAGTGCATGACTGACAGCCTGTATAATGATGTGAGGCTGTATAATGATGTGCTTCCTGGTGCTGGTGGCCTCGCCCCCTGCAGCCTGTGTGTGCATGTGTGTGTGTTTAGGAGGGATACAGCAGCTCCAGGCTGCAGCCATGTTACAGCAGAACATGTCAGATTCATGTGTAGCTGATGTCTGTGTCTCTCACCTGTATATTAGGAGGATGCAGCATGTCAGCAGATGCAGCACACACTAGCAATGCTTTACTATACATTACACACAGACATGAGCAGGGGGAGGATAGGGGAGGGTTAACTGGGGTGACATCACTGCCTCTGACCATGTGACCAGCCTCATTTACATGATAAAAAATAGATGATTTTACAATGAATAATGTATGAAATAACTAGATAAAGGCTGGGCTGGGATCCTTGTGAGATGCTCCAACAGGTAGTAGTGACAAGACTAGTGACACAGACCTGATGACAGGTGTCCTTTAAAGGCACACCTAAGCTAGAACATTTTAATTTTATTGTAAAAATCACCATATGAGGGCTTATTATTTGTGGGATGAGGGCATCATTTTTGGAGTGGCAATATCGCATTTAATGCATTTTATTAACTTATTTTTGGGGGATACAATTCAGCATTGTAACAGCGACATGTTACTTTTATTCTATAGGTCAGTAATATTATGACAACATCCCATTTTATGTTTGATTTCTTTATGCAGAATAAAAACCTGAGGAGAAAAATCACTTGTTTTTGTATAGCCATTTTCTATGAAGCATACCATTTTTATTTTTTTGTTAACAAAGATGGAACTAGTTTTTTTGTGCAATGAGCTCTACTGTTTATTGGTATCATGTCAGGATTACTTGTTACTTTTAGATAACTATTTGTGAGGATAGATGTTCAAAAATCATAATCTTTGGCATGTCTTTTTCAAATTTGGTGTATACTGTACATTTTGGATATGACATTTAGGGAGCATTTTATCTTTTTTTTTTACTTTTATATCTTTAAAATAAATGTTTGCACTGTTTTTTGAGGACTTGAGCAAGTGGTCTCTTGTTTGGACATAAACACTGGAATAATAATGATGTATTTTAATTTTTGGCCAGCCTATGCACGTGTATATGTTTGACTGTGGTGCGTACGGGGTTAAACAGTCGAGATTGCAACTATTGTGGTCCGGGCTGTTAGTGTGGTGGGCTTGACTACCAAATACAGAAGTAGGGACACCTAGCATCATATAATGCTATACAAGGAGTCCCCAGAAGTCTGATTTATCAGTGAAACTACATGTTCCCTGCTTCACCGACGAACCATAGCAGTGTGCAACTGCCATAATTTTACACCAGTGAGAAAGCTAGGGTTATGGGCAAGGGAATTAGTACCAGCTGCATTGATGTCTGCAGGTTAATCCTGAACATGCTGATTTAGGGAGAGGGGTATGCTGTTTTGAGATTCCTCCCCATTCCTTAGGTCAATTTAGTAACATGTGATTGCTGTGTAGTTCACTGCGGTAATTGGTGACTGTTCTTAGGTAACCTGCCCTCATATTACACTGTAGGCGCTGCAGCAGCAATCACCACTGGACTTGTAGGCAAATGTAATTTTTTATATCGCTCATATTGCTGCTCATTGGTCGATTTAAAAAGCTTGACTATATGCTTTTTATTTCACATTGTTCTACTCATATTAAAGAAGCATCAAATAGCAATGAAAACTATTCAATAATCACAACGTTCTTCCATTTGGTCCGAATTTCAGGGAAAATTCGATTTTTCGCAAATCCGAAGTTTACAGTGATTCATGAGAACTAAGTTTTTTTTCCTACTTTATTACCAAAATGGGGGAGAGCCCAACGTGTTACATGGGGTGAAAAAGACCAACATAAACAGCAGAACAACGTAATCAATAGTACAAAAGGTGTATTGATCGGTTGCCTGCAATGCAACTCTTGCTTGTGTCCCCTCTCATAGTGGGTTCACTTTTAAACCACTTTTGTTGTTATTTGACCCAATAAAATTTATATTTTGTACTATTGATTACGTTGTTCTGCTGCTTATGTTGGTCTTTTTCACCCCTCTTCGTTTGGGGATTGAAAGATAGGTTTTGATTAATGTTTTCCAACAAGCCCCATGAGTATTATTACAGGGAAGGCTAATTACATTATCATAGATATTTTGCACTTGCAATCATCATTACCTTTTTTTCCCCCTTCCCTATAGTGTGTGTTCAATTTTAGTTAATATTGTACTGTACTGTGCTGTAGCGATTTCTGCTTTTGTTGCTGAAGTTAATAGCAAGAAATCAGAGTAAAATCCACATAGTTGCACCAGTGATTTTTGCTCCTATTCCAGGGTGTCAGTTTTGGGGGATCGGTATACCCCAAATTGCTGGTCTTTTTTGTTGCTGAAGTAAATAGCAAGAAATCTGTGTAAAATCCACATAGTTGCAGCAGTGATTTTGCTCCTATTTCAGGGTGTCAGTTCTTGTGCTTCTGTATACCCCAAATTTCAAGTTTTTTGTTAGATAAAGTAGGTCTGTGTCAAATCAACATAGTTGATTAATCAATATGTCAGACAGAGAGGTGGCAGGTGGAGCAGGCACAGGTCGCAGCACAGTAAGGGGAAGTCACGGCAGGGGTGACTCTGTGAGGCGTCAGTGTGTTGATAAACAACCCAAAGGTTGTCGATTGGTTGACTAAGTCATCCACTTCCTCCCAAATGACATCTGACAACCCCAACCAAGAGTCCGGGGGCTCATCAGATACAACCCTTAGTTGGCATGGCCCAGGAGCAGGTCAGTGGCGCTCACCTGTCCTCCACTAGCCTCTGTCCTTTTCATTTCCCTCAGCCAGAGATATACTAGTTGGTCTGGATTCAGCGCCACTATACAGCGAGGATTAATTATTTGAGGAAAGCCAGCAGCTGCTTGGAAGTGAAGAGGTGGGGCAGACATCCCCTGCTTTGTGCAGTAGGCTGGAAAGTGGAGATGTGGAGAGTGGTACGGGAGGTTATGTTGCACTTGCATGTAGTCGAGCTGTGCATACTGAGACCGTTGGGGAGAATGATAATGTAGCCAATTACGAACACCCCACCCGCTGCATCAGATAAATTTTTAGGCTTTGGCCTCTTGCCAGGCAATTTCACAACAGGCTTTTTCAATACTTACATTTGCAGGCTATGGCTAGTGTGGAATATCCTGTACCAGCCTACTCTGCCACTGACTGGGACACTTTCGTGTTCCCTCCACACCCCATACCAATACTGTCTTTTAGTATTACCAAACTGAGCTGATCCAAAGTGTCATTTGTACTGCGCAAGGAAATCCATTTAAAATAAGCCACAGCGTTTGAACTCATTTCCAGGTTCCCAAAATACTGCACATAGTTAAAATGGTGCCAACAGAAGGCCTTATACAGCTCTGTAAGCTCAAATATAAAAAAAAAAAGGCCTTAGCGAGGTTTGCCCATAAAAGAAAATTCTCAAATATCAATCCCCTGGTGATGTTTACACAATAAAGATCATTTTTAACCCCTTACTTCACAATTTTACTCAGTTTTAGCTCATAAAGCTCCCTAGGCTGGTCAGTGTAAAATTATTAGGGTACAGGTTTGTATATGCTTTCTCTTAGCTTCTAAACATTCACCTGTATCTGAGATGAGATATGATGAGATCCATGAGATGCATATAACACACAGCGACATTCTCAGTTCTGCTACATTTCAGCTTTGCTATTTCTTCCATAACATACACTGTTAGCTCTGTTGTGCCTCCCTCCTCTGGATAAAGACCATAACTGCCTGTATCTTGTAGATTTATTCTCCTCACACTGCTGTTTGCCAGAAGGAAGTCTTATATGTGTGTGTGAGCTCGTCTTGGAATGCAAGGGGAGGGGTCAATGCAGAGAGAAGCTCAGTGCAGCGTCAGACAGGAGAACAATCTGAACTGCCCGATTCTAGGCTTTTGATTTATGGTTATGATCCTGGGGCAACCGAAATTGTATACACCAGGACTGATAGAGACAGGTGGAATTATATGTTTGAAATGCTGTATTTTTGTTAATAACAGTGAATTAGAGAATGTGTTATTTTGTCATCCTGCGTATAGTTAAGAATATTGTCTTCGTGGGAACATCCCTTTAAAGTTTGTACTCCACAGACGATTTTTCAAATATAATTTTTCAAAAGCCACTTTTTATTATTCTGTTAACAGAGGGCTGTTTTGTTTTCTGCAAAACAAATTGTGAAGATTGTTTTTTTATGGCTTTTACTATGTTGTCCAAATGAAACATCCTCTTTATTCTTTGGGTTAATAGTGTCATGGAGATATCAGATTTATATAGTGTAGTATATATAGGAAAGGGGAGGGATTTGAAGTTTTAGTGTTTTTTTATTTTGTAAACGTTCTGAAACTTTCTTTTTTTTGTAAGCCCACTAGGGTACAAATTAAGATACAAAAAAGTGGTAGGGAGTTAAAAATATTAGGGATATTTTGGAAGAATGCAATTTACTAGTTGTTTGCATTAACTTACGAGACTAAGCCCTTATTAATTTTTGCATTTCTGTTTTTACTCCCATTATCCCAAATGCCCGAACATGTTATCTGGCGGACCAATTGTACATTTTATTAGCGGCATTTAATTTTACATGCAATGTACAGGAAAGCTGGAAAAAAGGTCAAATGAACTGAAATTGAAAAAAAAAATTAATGTGAACTTTGTTTTTATGTCTTTCACTTTGCACTCCAAATGAAACCATCCCTTTATTCGTTGGTTGGTATTTTATTAAGTTTATTATGATGCTTTGAGTCCTGAAAATAAGAGGGCACAATCACATGGTTCTTTCCTTAGCTAGAGAAGAAGTGAGCCCATGTGATGGGACTTTGAGACACCATGAGCAAAAAGAAAAATGAAACAGGGTGAAATCCAAAATCCAACATGGCATCTGTTGAGTGCTAGTGAGGAGGCTGAATTGCTGAGAAGAAATTGCAGTATTCATAAAGAAGTCCAGAGTGTGATAGGCTGAAAGGTAATAACAATGGAAAGTTGTGTTTATGCTGGAGATCTTCTCAAACACAATTAGTTTTTGCTGTGTTTTTAACCGAAAGAACAAGTTCATGAAGCATTTGTATACAATGTTTCCCTCACAGAAGTCAATTAACAACTTACAAACAATAACTTGAAATGTAGTACGTTTTAAAAAACAAACTGTTGGTTACTTTTTAATATGAAAAGATTTTGTATGAATGACATGTACTAGCTATTTGTATTAGACCAAAACAGCAATGAACAGGAATGCTATGTGTCTTCACAATATGAAATGTAAGTGGTATGTATGCTTTGTCTCCAGTGCTTAGTATTTCACATATTGTAGAATATGAATTTTTTGTTAAGTTTTAATGAAGGTACTGTGTTGTTTTGTGTTCATGATCTCTTACACTATGTAGTCAAACATCCCACTGCTTGCCTAGCTTCATGCCTTTTCTTCTGTGACTAATGTGCACAGTTCACCTTCATTTTACTCTAGAGATCTCTTACTTCATGCTAATGTTTGACATTTCGTAGTTCAATTAAACTAAGGGAACAAGCAGAAAGCTGGTATGAGAAAAGGGCGGAATTTATTATAGCTTTTACATTGGTTTTGCACTTGTGTAGAACATTGAGTAAATAGCCTTGACATTATTTTGTAAATACTGTATGACAGATGTTAAATTGTGGAGAAAGATCAAACTAACATTCATTATCATCTGGTTTTGCAGAGAGCTTAAAGCACTATGCTCCAATATCTTCCTGACCTTTTGTTGGTTTTTAATGTATAGGGTTTTTTTTTTACAAAAGAAACTTTAGTCAGTGTAGCTTCATTGTTTAAATGGAACAAAATAAGTATGCCAGTAGCTAAGCTTATTGTCTCTATTGTAGAATTAACAATTGCACAATATAAAAAGCTACATTATTGGCTCATGTGTGTATATATAACACATACAAAGGAACCTGGAAGCACCTGCAATTGCTAAGGATGAAAGTTAGTGGCGGGATCATTCAGCTCCAATCTGACATGACATTCTTTGCTAGTTGAGTATATTTGTGCCGTTTTAGCAATAGAGAGCAGCAGAAAAGTGAAGAAATCAGGCAATGCCTTTTTGAGGCTGAGTATATTTAATAGTGAGCTTTTCAAAGTACTAATTAGTATAGTGACTAAATAGCTATGACTCCTGTAAAGGGAAGTGTCTATTCATGTACATAGGTATTTGTGTATATATATGTATATATATATGTATAAAATGTCTCTCTGTCATATTCCATTCCCCTGGGAAAGAACACAGCTGCTTTCTTACTCAGGATGTGGTGAGGGCAATCTCACATATCTGTATCCTTGGACAGCAGGGTGTCAACCCCCTTTTATTATGGGAATGTCACTCAAACTCTCCAGGGACAGTTATCTAGAGATGCTTCACACCTCTATGCCAGTATGGGAATCCAGGGTCTCTGTTATTCCTACCTGAGGGGGTCTGGATGGGTGACTAAATACACATCCTGTATTGGAAATACAGAATAGGAAGGGTTATACATATGTTGTCCACCATCTTGGGGGAAGGGACAGAGGAGAGACTTATAAGGGGATGATAGTGGAGGACAGAAGAAGAAATCTTCCATGGAAACCAGCTAGGAAAGGAAGAAGAAAATCTTCCCTACAGACCAACTAGGAAAGGAGAAAGAATCTGCCCTGAATACCAGCAAGGAAGGGAGAAGGAGCTAGGAGGATCACCCCACAGACTATATCACCTTCCCGGATTGGGCTGAGTACCTGTATTTCTGTACCCCTGCTTCCCTGTTTCCAACTATTAACCTATCTCTGTACCCCTGCTTCCCTGTTTCCAACTATTAACCTATCTCTGTACCCCTGCTTCCCTGTTTCCATCTATTAACTTATCTCTATACCCCTGCTTTCCTGTCAATCTCCCTGTCCCCCTTCGTTCTCTGTAATAATAGGGATAGTTAGGTGTAAGGATTATTATATTGTGTGCCTGTGTGTTTATATGCATTGTGGTGGGTTGGATTCCGTGGGTTTGTGGGTATTGTGATTAACATTGTATACTTCTAGTGTGTTAATAAATATTATTGGTATTAACCCTGAGTGTGGTAAATTATAGTGTACAATACAGAGACTAGAAACAGAAGATATAAAATATAGTAAACAGTACAACGAGGAAGGTAGTGATATTAATCGTTATATTGCATAACAATTTATAGAACTACGTAGGTCCTACAACAACTCCTACTGGTATTTGTAGTCTCTAGGCCAGATATAAGATATGAAATCCCTGCATTAATGTATACTTCCATTTTTTCCCTTTCCTTTGTATTTTGAATTTTCCCATTAAAACAGTAATCTGCAAATCTCCAATAATGTGGTCCTCTCTGGAGAAACATGCAGCCACTGGGGGATCTTTAGTTTTGTTGTTGAAAACAGATTTGTGCAAGATCATGTACTGATAAAGTCTCTGGCCTATATATATATATGGACCATAGCCATGGCTCTCTGTGTGTTTCCCTCTGCTTGGCTGTATATCTCCTTTTTGTACTTCAATAAAGAAAATATCACATTTTTATCTACAGCCGGAGTGTCTGTGGAGCTGGATTATTTGCATTTTATATATTCTTTATATTTGTGACCTGCAGGCTTTCTCCACACACATAGGGGCTCATTTACTGAGGGTCCGCAAACTCACTTTTGTCCGGTATTCCGTCAATTTCCGTTTTGCGCAACATTCAAAAGAGTTTGTCCCGCATGTGATCGGATTTTGGCACATTGGCGCCGACTTTCATACAAATGGGGGCGGGGGGCAGACCGTCGGACGATCCAATTGATTCGGACTAAGTTTCGGTATTTAACTCTTAAATGGTGTCACAAGACATTCACTTACATACACCGGGAATAAGTAGGTGAACTCCGGCAGACCTGAGCGGGGTGCGACAAATGCAGGATATTGCGCACACAATCTACATGGCACAGTGCATCATCGGGGATCGCGACTCGGATGGGTAAGTAAATGTGCCCCATAAAGCCTTCTCCTAATGCAGAGTAATAGTAAAAAAGCCATCAACCAGCAGTTGCAGGAGCTTATAGTCAAAAAAAAATTACATGAAGTACACAGCTCACTGCATGTTATTTGTTTTTACAAAACATATTTGCACTGCGCATATTTACACAAAGCATATTTATAAATAAATTATACAAGAATAAGAATGAACACGAATAAGAATTTTACAATCATGTCAAAATCCCCAATTCTACCCTAATGCGGAGCAAATGTGATAGTTTTTGGGTTAGTAAGGAGGTCAGAAGAGAGCAAGTGAAACAACTGCATTTAAAAGAAAATCAACCGCTCCTCTTCATCTTGGTCCTAGAAAAGATATATAATTAGCCGACCAGAGCACCAAGCTCTCCAGCTGGCTAATTAGAACTTTATTTTCTAGGTAATCCCTGCCGTATGTCAAGACTAGCCAGAGACAGCACATGATGAAGAGGAGCGGGGGGGGGGGGGGTATCTGTAGTTTTTATTAACTGTTTTACACTGGTTGATTTAGTAGTATCTGCTAACATTAACCAGTTTCTCCAAGATTCTTTCTTCTACCTACTGTAACAACACTATGGTAAGCAAGACCTCTAAATCTGCTGGTAAAGCAAGCACTCATGACAGGCCGGACAAAGGCTCCGGTACGGAGTAGAAACGCGTAGCATTTTATTGTTAGTCATTTATACAATTTTTAAAAGAACATTTTTTATTTTGTAAAATAAAAAAGTGCTCTTTTTGAGCCATTTATATTTATTCTGGAGGATTCTCTAAGCGCCAATACTCCTGCCTCCCTTTGGGTTTTCCGCATCGATACTCTTCAGCCTCGGAGCCTGGTCCGGGTACTGTCGATCCACAGGAGATCACCGGCTGCTGGAATTGTATCTTACATTTGCACTATGCCTATGTAAATAGGTGAGTGACCAATTTTCCCATACTTTTTTTTTCCCTTTGGCATTATTGTCTTCACAAGGTAGCGCTATTTTTTCTTCTCTTCTTCATTACACACCGGTCGGAGACCCTCTGACGAAGTGTGTATAGCCATTCCAGTCTTAAACATCTGTCTGAACAGAACAATGGTCAATTTTTTCCTAGCAGTTTTAATAATTATGTGGCACACCCAGTAGTCTCATGTCTGGAGAACTAGGATGGAACTAGGATTCTGACATCTCATAAAAGGTCCTGGAAACCTATCCTCAGTGCTTGTTATAGTTCACATTTGATCAAGATTTGGCTGTGACTATTTTTTTTTAAACGTATGTTTGTCTTGTCCTCTGTCCTTAACTTGTAGTTAAGCAGGGATAGTCATCCATTTACTGGCCACCTCCTATGGAAGTTTTGAGTAAGTTCAGTTTTTGGGCACACATTCTATGTTCGTCTTTCTGTTCACAGTCTGCCTCTTTCCTTTATTTCACATATCAGGTAAATGCTATGCTGCTGAAAGTCCCATAATACACAACAGCCATATGTACATGACTAAGATATCTACTGGTTCATTTTGCAGAAATAACATTTAGAAAAGGCTTAGTCATGTAGGTACATTTAAATGTGTTTTGTAACATTAGTATGAAATATATTAAGAATTGATGCCTTTTAAATTTCAAAATATATTGACACTATTATAATATAAACTTAATAATGAAAAGATACAGGAACAAGTTGAATGTTACATACATAGTTACATAGTTTATATAGTTGGAAAAAGACACTTGTCTGTCAAGTTCATCCTAGGAAGGGAAGGGATTGGATGAGGAAGGGATTTAGGGGAAACAATTCTATATAACATAACCGTCAATATTATTTAGATGTAAAATGGCATCTAGACCCTTCTTGAAGCTCTCTGCTGTCCCTGCTGTGAGCAGCACCTGAGGCAGGCTATTCCACAGATTGATAGTTCTCAAAGTAAAAAAAACCCTGTTTCCTCTGGTGATTAAGCTTTGCTTTCTCCATATGGAGACAGTGCCCCCTTTTGATTTGATTTAACCTTGAACAACTTTCCACCATATTTTTTGTATGGACCATTCATATATTTATATAAATTTATCATGTCCCCTCTTAGTCATCTCCAAATCGAGTTATTTTAATCTTTTCTCATAACTGAGATCCTCTATACCCCAATTTGGCAAAATATGAGTAGTGCACATACTGTACCAGCTCTTAAATTGTGATTTCTGTTACTTCTTACAGTACATAGCCTCTTTTGTGCTTAAAGATTCTTGATAAAGTTTAAGTAATTCTACTATTAGGTACATTTTAAAATATTAAATACCTTTTCTGCTTTAACTATATCTCTCGTCATTTACGTTACATTGTTTATTGGAATGAAAATGAAATATAACATTTATATTCACTCATAGTTAAACAAGAGCCTAAAAGATTATCTCAGTAACAAATTACATGCATTACGGGCATTTTGGATGTTTGTTTTTCACAGAAAAGCACAACTGGCCAGGTTTGATAAGAGAAGGAGCTTTTCCTGTAGTTTTCTTTCAATTGTTGTTCATACTATTTCAAATGAAGTTAGAAAAGTAAAGTAAGCAGTAATTAGAGCCATTCTTCAAATTCTTCCCCTTGTCGAAATAATGAAACCCAAATGAATTTTATTTCCTTTGTCCTTACATTCTACTTTTCTTTTGCTTAGATGCAGTTTTTGTTCTATAATTACTTTAACCTCTTGATGGCTGTCCAAAGCATTTTAATCCCTGGGACCATAGTCTATATTCTGTGGTTTTCTTTATAGTTTTATGATCTAGAAGCTATTATGAAGCCATCTATCTATATCTATGACAACTAAGTTTGTTACAAAAGAAGGAGACAAAAGAAGCAGAAGTGAATTTTCACCTAAGACGCAGGTAATGCACCAAGTCTTTATTACTGATTGAAACTTGCTTCCTTAATAAGTCTATGTTGATATCATCCATTTATTCTAGCACTAACTCTACATTAACATTATCCTTCCCATTTGTCTTTCCTGTCTTTTCTCTGGGCTAACTTTTCATGGCAACATTGTGTGATAATATTCTATATTCTATTAAATTGATTTAATTAAAAAATTACATTTTTAAAAAAATTGGAAATACTAGAAAAACAAAAAATACACCATTTTGTATGCAATGGTTAATGTAATATGAAGGGAACCTGTTATTAAATTTTACAACATTAAACTTCTAGGCCGTTCAGATAGGGTATAAAATGTCCTTTTCCTCTTTGATGTAAAATCTTGCACATTTTCATGAAAAACCTTCTCCAAAGCTTTGTGTGAATGCACACAGAAGAATCAAATTTGTCTAAGATGAGTCAAGTTTAGAGGCTGCAGGGGGAGTTCAATAGAACATTTTTGCTGGTGTCATTATGAATATATATATAAAATCTATTTTGATCAAATCAGCTTTGTGCTTGACAAAAAGTGTTGTAGTGACCTACCAATGGGCTCAGAATGGTAAAAGCACCAATCAGTTTTTGGAGGGGAGAAATATCCCATAAGTTAAAATTTATTACCTTATTTTTGGGGGAGATGCAAAAAAGCTATTCTGTAATTGATTTTTAAATGATTAAATTTAACTTTGTTGTTTTTTTGTTGTTTTTACAGGTCAGAGCATAGCAATTTTATTTTTTCATTGATTGAGCTGTTTTAGGGATTATTTTTTTTGGTAAGAGTTGTACTTTTTTTTATTAGTATTATGATTAGGTAAATATGACTTTTTTAGTACCATTAATTGCATTTTGGTTAGATGCACAAAAAGCATTGTGCACTGATCCAATAATCAGTACATCTACAAGCTTTTAGTTACATGATGAACAATATTATACCTTTGCTCTTAGCTGTTGCAACAGGATGATGGCTGTATATTATTGCAAGGACCTGCTGATGGCAGTGTCACAGCTCTGAGGCCTTAACCACTGTGGGCTGACTAATATGTTCTGTTGCAGTTAGAGCAGAGCAATTGAGTTAAATAGTTTGTCAATTGCAGGAGAAGGTTATGTGTTACTATAAACCAAGGATATTTGATTGATTGGCCTCTCCAAATTTCAAGCTTATATCTGTTATTATTTATAAACTATTATCATAAACTAAATGTAATATTTGGCAATTTATTGTAAATATGTTCACACTAAATACTTTACTATTGCTCAAATCAATTAAATAATATTTTAGAAAATGTTGAAAGCAGCAATGAACTACTTGGAAAAGTCAAGATGAGAATTTAAAACTTGTCCAAACTTATTTTAAAGCCTTTAAGAAAAGATTGGGATCAGACTGTATTTTCCTTTTTTATGTTTTGTTATGTTTCCCCTTACTGACAGCATGAGCTAACTTTGCAAATTTACCTGATATTAGTTCTCTGGATATCACCCTTTTGGGAAATGGGAAATGAAAGTTGTAATGCAAGTTGTGATGAATGAAGCATAAGACACTTACAGAATGGAATTTGACAATATATTTCACACTGACAGCACAATAAAACTATGTTTTTTCTTTCTATAACTAGATTTTAAGGATGTACTCTACTACATGCCAGAGAGGATTGTACTTTTTGTTTAAAATATGTCTCTGGAGAAATCCGAATTCTTCTGGAATTGTTTTGATTATACATGATG
This sequence comes from Engystomops pustulosus, assembly GCF_040894005.1. Classification (NCBI taxonomy): domain Eukaryota; kingdom Metazoa; phylum Chordata; class Amphibia; order Anura; family Leptodactylidae; genus Engystomops; species Engystomops pustulosus. The sequence goes on along the minus strand of NC_092414.1, from coordinate 92,887,053 downwards.
AATGTCAACATATTAAAATGTGATGCTTGTTTATTCTTTCTGATCACTTAGAATTGAAAATTTGCTTGACTTCTGTCAGGCCACAGTTTAGCTAATACATTACAAAGGAATAGTGCAAAGGCTGTTTGAAGGCTGCTATCAATTTCCCAAATCATGGAAATCCATTTAAAGAAATCAGCAGACCTCCTAAGAAAGTTATACAGTAAATCAAAGTAAACATGTTCATGGGTCACATTGATGCATTCAATAAGAACTTTGGCACTAACTAAATCATTGCCCTTGTGTTTGGAATAACCTTCAGATAAGAGAAAAATAACAACATTTTTTGTCCCCTATTTACAACATTCAACAACCTGCAGAATTTTGTTTTAAGGAAATCTGCAATCAAAATCCAGCATGATAAACCAGGAACACTTACTCATAAACTGATAAACTGTGACTGTGATAATCCATTTATCCAGTTATCCATGGCCTTCTTCCTTCTAAAAACAACTTTTACAATTATGCTTATGAGCTACAAGGGCTCATCCATGCTGCAGTTTTACAGGCTGTTTGTTACATCGGGCAAGGAGCCCATCCCCTCCCACTGTGTACTGAAACTTCCTCTGCTGCAGTAAGATTTCATCAGACAGAGGGAGAGGGGAAGAGATGAGGGAGCAGTGAGAGGAGGAGACAGTGTAACAGCCTGTGAAGCTGCTGCACACTATAAAACGTTTTGTAACAACTTATTTTGGTTGCTTGTCATAGAAAATCTTAAGGAAGGTAATTCAATTAGACCACCTAATGAAACTGAGAGTAGCAATTATTGTTTATTATAGTCTACTATATTATTTATTTTGTACGTGAAAGTGTCCACCACATATAGCCATGGAGAAAACTGTTCCACAGCTGGAAAAATAGGTATACACTAAAAATATAGGGAGGGCATAATAACAATACACTTATATCAGAAACTTAATGTCAAGCTTGCACTGACCCACCAGTGACTCACAGGTCCTGGATTCCTGTGCTAATCACTTGTAGGTGTGCAATAATACCCAACCTTGTCTAGGAGAGTCTGAAGACAGGTCCACTAGACTTCACAATGGGTCCTTCACACACCTCTTCAAGAGCCAGGACCCTGAGATCTAATGCCGTCTAAAACCATCAAGCTGTGTCTTCAGATGCATATATATTTTATTCTGATGGCAATTTAGCAGGGAACTTTTCCCTGTGCCCTTGGCTCTCTCTGTCAAATATTGTGCAAGTACATTATTGTACTGCCTGCATCCTTCAGACGGTGCTGTACATTAAGTAATTCATGATACGGAAACATCATGTTATATTTTTATTTGAGGGCAATTCATATAAAATAATTAATTGAGGTAAGGTATATATTTATATTCAAGCTGTATAGTATATACAATGGGGCACATTTACTTAAAACAATGCAAACTACACTATGTGCAGCAAAAATTATAAAAACACACACTATGTGCAGTTTGCCTGTGTAGTGTGCAGAGTGCGCCAGATTCATGATTTCTGGCGCATGCTCTTCATGACTCTGGTGCTCCCTGCACTGCACTGATAAAATGTACCAATTTATTTTAGGTACACCTTTAACATACGACAAACTTCTGTTGGACTTTGCATGATAAATGTGGTCCGACTGTGCACCGAAAAGCCCATTTCAATAACAAAATTTGTGTTGCGTAAAGAATAGGGTCGCGTGTGTCACATATGTGGTGAGGACATTTCTTAAATACATGTGCAAGCAGTTTACACATAAAAGAAAGTGCAAAGTCCGACAGAAAACTGCCGCAAGGTCTTTAGTAAATGTGCCCCACTGTCATCATTGTAGCCTATGTTTACAAATGGAGTGAAGCAGCAGTCCAGTGCACTGGAAAAGGGTGAAGGTAGTGCTTTTTTTATTTCTCTGCTTCCTCTGTCAGTGTCTAGAAATCCCCTAATACTTATTATCCACTTAACCCTGAAAATATTTTTATGTAGCAAAAGGTTGACCCCCAGAATCAATTTTACTGATGGATTCTAGGTACCTGTAAAATACACAGTTAATTAGGCATTTTTAGTAGACACTCTAAATGTATTGCTATACTTGGGGATATGTGTTCTAGGTGCACATGAGGCAATAGTGGCAATAAATTTTTAGAGCTTCAAGGCTCTTTTTTCAAATTTGTGGGAGGCACATAATAAGGCTTAATATGGCAAATATGGCTGAAACATATGTGGACCACCCTGAGCAGAACATCTGTATCATTTTAATCTTGAAATAGGGAGACTAATTATTATTTCTGCATGCATGTGTCACACTTATATCCAATGTCATCACTGTAAATATTTAAAGAACATCTTTAACGTATTGGAATGACAAATGATTGATTAATAAATGTGATAACCAAGTGAGAAATGTATCAATATGTATCAATATCAATCATATATCAATATCAAAAATATATCAATATTAGGACCACTTATTCATAAAATTAAGTACATTTACACAACTGTTTTTGTTAACTTGATGTTATACAGTACTATGAGCAAGCATCACAGTCATACTGTACCTTAACAGTATAACAATTCAATGACCATCCATGAGTTCTATTTCAAATCTACCAACAAAATCTAGCATGATAGATCCAGGAACCATGACTGTGGTAATCTTATATTTGCTACCCATGGCTGCATACCTTCCAAAATCAACTGCTAAAATTTACTAATAAGCCAAGGCTTTAGAGGACACTACCTAAGCCCCTCCAAGCTGTAGCTTCACAGGCTGTTACACTATGTATAGTGAATAATTTCACCATTCGATTTTAGCAGCAAAGAGGCAATTGGATAACAAATATAAGAAGATTACCACAATCACGGTGCTCGGAACTATAATTAAAGGGATATTCCCATCTGGGCATTTACATTTAATTTAATTCATTTGCCATATGTGAACATTTCTTAAATTAGATGTTGTTAAAAAAAAAAAGTTCTGGTGTGAAGATAATTTCTCATAAATGTAGCCATGTTGTCCCTTAGAAACGAGATAACTTTCTCAGAGACGACCACCCCGCACTCTGGCAGTTGTGGCCATATAGAGTCCTATAAAGTCCTGCCTGACCAGCTGGATTCAAGGTTCATTACCACACGACAGCTGTGAGACCTGCAGTAACTCCCAGTCATATACAATATATACAATATATATACACATATAGAGAAGGATGGTTGTATCTTGTTTGTAAGGGACCATATGACTACATTTATGAGAAATCTTCACATAGGTAAAAAAAATTTGAATTACATCAAATAGAAGAAATGTTTATGTATGGCAGATTAATGAAACTGAATGTGAGTAGCCAGATGAGAATACCCCTTTAAGTGTGTATGATTTATCAATATTTGTTAGTAGGGTTCCTTTAAATAATAAGATGGATATGTCCAAAATAAGTAAATCAGACTTCTGACTTGCATTAAAAGATTAATTACTCCTAAACTGTTCACAAAAAACCAACAAAACCCCTTTGTTGTTGAATTAGACCAAGGAAAAACAGAACAGCCTAAAGCAAATGCATTAGAAAGGTGGCCTTAAAAAGCCTCCTGATGATACATAGGGGGATATTTATCATACGCCAGTGCTCGTGTGCCCCGCCACTGCTTTTTCACAGTGCGATACATCAAGAGCCTGAAGCCTCTTGATGTATCCGGCAGGGTGCTGCATAGTGTTTATTTCTACATCAGGCCCTGCCTGGCATCGAAATAAACGCAGCCGGCGACTTATCACATGTAAAAAAAAGTCGCTGGTTTCAGCGAGTGTGCAGGGACGGTGACACCCTGTGCCGGCCCACTCACGGCCGTCCGCATTTACCACACCGACGACCACGCCCCCTCCTAATAGAGATGTAATAGAGTGAAACAAAGCATACAAAGAGGCATTTATCATGTCTCTGAAGTTCTGCTTCCCATCAGATTTATTAAAGTAGCTTTAGCCCTCAATAAATCCTTCATTAGTGTTCTTATGTTCTTGTGTGGACTACAAGAGTAGTTTTGTGGCTTTACGACTTATTTTAGGACTTTTGAAAAAGTTACAGTTTATAAATTCAACTGTAGCCTAGGACTAGCTGACAGAATGATAATTCTGCTGGTTAGTGAAGCAATCAGTAAGTGGCAGGAATTTCCTTGCGTGACTTTTTGACATTGCTAAAAATCGCTTTGCAATTTTTTCACACTATTTACTGATAGAAAGGCACCAATTTACAAATGATAGATGCCCCCCCCCCATTGACTCTTAAAACATTTATACATTTGCCCCTTCCTTGACTTATTTTAATTTTCACACATTTTTCTACTTAAACTTATGTTAGGTATAAAAAGAATCTACACTAAAAAGAGTACTTTAAAATATAGGGTGGTCACTGAATGAGTTTAGATTAATGCCACAAACAAGGATCTATTCACGTCTTAAAATAAGGGACACAGTTAAATACCCTTAAGGTTCTTTGTGGTATTGTCATTGCATAAATTGAAATGTGGTTAACTTAGTGTAAATTAGTAGCAATGTCAATATCCACATTATGATATGAAGGTTCCTTTATGTCATATAGTGTACTCCTTTTTGAAATTTATTTTTAATGTTCCATCTGGCTGTACTAAATTAGATTATAATAATTTCATAGAGAATATATAAAAAGGCAATTAAGCACATTAAACATGCTAGAATGTCTAACCATATTGATGAGCTTGCAGTAGTCACAATGCAGCTGTCACTATTCCAAAAATAACTTCTTTGATGCTTCTCTTTGAAGTAAAGTGTAGCTTAAAAATAAAGACAAATGTTAGTAAGAAGTACAAAAAAAAAGCTGTTTGAGCCATTGGACTACTATGAGAATTCATTAGTGTACACAGCCAAATATGCTTTTGTATAAGATGCTTTGTGCTTGTAAAATATTAAATATTTAATTGCTGATTTAAACTCATCCATAGAAACCTTTGAGTTCAGAAGTTATAAAATGAAAACATTAAAAAATGGAATAAAAATTTTTACATCTTATAACAACTATTACATAAATATTGTATAATTTCTGATATAGTACTGTATGTGCTATAGGGGCTAAGAGTGGATCTATTTTAACTGAAAAAAAACATAAGATAGAGAAGGGCAGTAAAAAGTTTGTACTTCTCACTTCCAAAGTGTTTCTTATTTAGACTTCACCAACAAGGAATTAAGTAATGAATAATTCTATGGTCATGTTTGCTGTTGGCAGTGGTGGGCTGATAAATAGGCAATGGTTAAACCTTGGCTAGTTTGCTCATTAGCTTCTCAGTCAGTGTCCTTTGGACTGCTGTTCATTGCCAGTTATTTTCCAGTTCTTGCTTCCAGAATTTGTACTATACTGAACATATGCATATACTCTCCACTGCACTGCCTTTTGCTATGGTTAATTTTGGGTTAGGTGTTGCACATTGGCAGTGAGTAGCAGGACGATGGAAACTGTAGACTGCATGCACAAGATTTGCATAGACTATAGTGACTTAACCTAATAGGGGATGCTCCAAAAAAAGGAAATGGTGTGGTAGAAGTGCTTTCGGGGACATGCAAGATGGTGAAAGCTGGTCCACGGAGGAGCTCTGGTAATGTACCCCAAAGTACTTCTGCCTAATTTTTATAAATGTAAAATCAATGTTTTCTAAGTGATGGACAGAACAAATAGTTTATGTAAAGGTGTTTATAGGGGTAAAATGTAATGATAGATTTCCTATAAAGGTACAGCATGTTTGGGCTTTCAGGACAAAGCATTTTCTTTTCCCTTTTCAATGTTCCACTCCCACAAAACATGACTTTTTTCATCTGACATAGGCAAGTAGTGTTTGTGTCTTGTGATATGAGTTGCATTTTCCAGTGGCTTAATTGGACAAATGTAAAATCTATTAATTCTTTTCTTTAGGGAAAGGAAATAAAATAGTTTTCAACTAAAGCATTTAAATAGATTATTATAAAAATTTGCTACAATATTTCTTTATGTCTATTTCTTAGTTAAGGACATTCGAAATTTGTGCAAGCTTACTTGTGTTTTCCTATTTTTTTGTATCATTCTTCTTTATTGTAATCCAAAAAGAAACAGAATGAACAGAGTATAGGACACGCAGGTCCATCAAATAATATGTAGAGTTCAAATTATGTTTCTGAACATGAATAATTACATCATTATACATATACAAGAACGTCAAATTTGTTGTCATTAGATCGTCTGGCAGATGTAATATAGGAGATTGCTCTCAAAGCAGGTAATCTTTTGAACGTATCTATTTGTACCCACGCAACAGTGCTGGGTAAATAACAGATTTAAAACACATTTACTTCACAGTTCTAACACATGGTGAAAGTGTGGACTGGTCAGTGTAAAATAAATGCAAACCTATAGGTCTGTGCATAGGAGGGTAGGGGAAAGCAGAGGGGATATAGAATAAAAGGAGAGGATGGGGAAGGAATAGGTCAGGAGCGAGTCACGAATAGGTCAAAAACTCGGAGGAGTGTTTGAACGTTAGCCATGGGGCCCAAATTAATGAGTGGTCCGTGGCTTTTTTATGAGATACCGCTGTGGCCTCTTCCAGACTATGCAGTAGGGAAATTTCCCCAAACCAGTCAGATATAAGAGGGGTACGTGTAGATTTCCATAATCTTGGGATAAGAGCACGTGCCGCTATGAGCATGTATCCCATCAGTGATCTCTTAGCCTTCGTCGCCGAGATAGGGAGTATTGACAGTAAGAGAACTGCTGGCTCATTTTCTAGATTGATACCTGTCAGGTCTAAGATCAGCTTGCGCACTAGCTTCCAGAAAGGTTGCAATTTCGGGCACCCCCACCAGATATGGGTCATAGTACCTGGGGCTGAAAGACAGCGCCAGCATCTATCTGGACAGGATGGTTATATCTTGTGCAATCTACTGGGGACCCAATACCATCTTGAAAGCACCTTGTAGTTGGTTTCTTGAGCCTTACTTGAAATAGAGAGTTTGTGGCACAGCTCATACGCCTTGAGCCACTCATCTGTAGTGTATGTCCTGCTGCATTCGTTTTCCCAATTCGCAATAAAGGGTGGGTTGGAAGAACCTCATTTGTCTAATATGAGGTTATATATAACAGATATGGCATGTGGAGTCTCTGTGTTGGATGTGCATAGGGTCTCAAAAGGTGTCATGTTTCGGTGCAAGTTTGTCCTGTTTTTGATGCTACGGTAGAAGTGATCTACTTGTTTATATTCCCATTGTAATCTTGGAGTGAGCTCTAACTGTGGTGATATAGCTTCTAGAGATTTGAGTGACTCTTTGGAAATCTTTGGAAATTCCAGGGGGAAAGTCCGGGTTCCCTGTCACTGGGGTAAGAGGGCCGTCAGGTGTAAATAGTGTTGTCTGATCCGTGAATCTTTTCAACGTCTTCAACACTTGGGACTCTGTATAAGGAAGGGCTTGTAAAGAATGGTTGTGTGTGTTAAACGCGGTTAGCCAAGGTATGGCAGTTAAGGGGACAGGTGAAAGATGTTCCTCTAAGCTCACCCAGAGTTTGTTTTTACCATGATGAAACCAGTCTAGAATTCTGGCCGCTGTAGCTGCTAAGAAGTAACCCTTGTAATCGGGCAGACCCAAGCCACCTTGTAGTTTTCTGCGTATCAGAGTCTGTCTGGCAACTCTGGGTCTAGAATCGGCTTAAGAGGCTGTTGAGTTTATTGAAGAATACTTTCGGGATGGAGAGGGGGATGGTTTGGAATAGGTAGAGTAGTTTGGGTAATATTGTCATTTTTATGCATCCTACCCTTCCTAACCATGATATCTTTTTGCTGGTCCATTTGGTAAGGTCTGCTTTAAGTTTGTCTAGTAGAGGCATATAGTTTAATTGAAATGTCTTGTTAAGATCAGCAGGAATACGAATTCCCAGGTAGATAATAGTGTCTGTTTTCCAGGTGAATGGGTAGTTGGCCGCTAGGGCTTGGGTGATTGCAGCTCCTAGATTCACTCCCATAGCTACACTTTTAGACATATTTATTTTGTGGTTGCTGAAGTGCCCAAATGTATTGAGCGTCTCCATTAGAGGCGGCAGAGAGGTTTGTGGATCCGTTAATTAAAGGAGGACATCGTCCGCAAAAGCAGAACATTTGTATTCAGTGGGACCTACTTGTATTCCTTTAATGTCTGTACATTGTCTGGTTGCTAATAGTAAGTGCTCTATGACTAGAGCATAGAGTAGTGGCGATAGGGGCCACCCTTGCCTAGTGCCATTACTGATTGTAAATGAGGGCGACAAGATTCCATTGATCCTTATGTTGGCTTGCGGTGTCTTATAGAGGGCTTGAATACGGGAAAACATGCGTGGTCCTAGCCCTATTTGTTTTAGGGTTGCCCAGAGGAACCCCCAGTCCACCCGATCAAAGGCCTTCTCGGCGTCCAGGGAAAGAGCTAAGAAGGGCATGGAAGCTTGCGAGGCATGCTGTATTAGGGAAAAGGTCTTGAGGGTGTTATCCCTCGCTTCTCTGGTTGGGATGAAGCCGACCTTATCGAGATGGACAAGGGGGCCCACTACACGGGCCATTCTGACTGCTATCAATTTGGCAAAAATTTTGGCGTCTGAATTAATGAGTGATATAGGCCTATAACTAGGACAAAGCTGGGGATCTTTCCCCTCTTTAGGTATGACAGTTATGTGGGCATGTAAAAATGAGGGATGGAAGTGGCTTTCAGCTGAAATGGAGTTAAAAACCTCCGTAAGTGAGGGAGATAAATCCAGGAGTAGAGATTTATAGAAAGCGGCCGTATAGCCATCCGGTCCCGGACTTTTACCTGCAGGGAGAGCCTTAATGGTTTAGTGGATTTCTTCAGGTGTAAAAGGAGACTCTAGTAATATTTTATCACTGTCTTTTAGCGTAGGTAACGCAGTTTCCTGTATGTATTGTGAGAGTGAGTGCTGAGGCCGTGGAGGGGGGAAGGAATGAGAGGGTGGAGGAAGATTATATAGAGAACGGTAGTATTTGGTAAATGCCTCTGCTATATCCTCTGTTTTGTGGACGGTCTTACCCATTGCGTTTTTTATTGAAGGGATGTAAGTCGAGGTTTTCCTATCTCTAAGTGCCCTGGCTAACAGTTTACCTGGCTTATTTCCCCACTCGTATAACAAACGGGAGCATAGAAGTTTGAGCCTCTGTTGTTTGGCTTCTAATTGGGCATTAATCTCCTGCTGGGTTTGGGTCAATTGTCTAAGGGTAGATTCCTGAAGGGTCTGTTTGTGCTGCGCCTCTAGATTTTGTAGTTTAGTGAAGAGGGATTGCAATTTGAAACCAGCCTCTTTTTTCAGTCTGGATCCATGTTTCATGAGGATCCTTCTTAAATTGGTTTTTAACATTTCCCATTTAATTGTTTCAGAAGTGGAGTCACCAGAGTGGTTTGCTCTATAGCTTTGGATATAGTCCTTCATTTCAGTTATACATAGGGAGTCATGGAGAAGGGTTTAATTCAATCTCCAATTGAAAGGCCTACGCTGGGATGGAGATATTGAGAGTGTGCATGAGACTGGTGCATGATCTGACATAAACATTGCACCGATCCTTGTGTCAATTACTACTGAAAGGAGATTGTGCTGGATGAAAATGTGGTCAAGTCTGCTGTATGTGTTATGTACTGGAGAGAAGAAAGAGTAGTCTCTAACCTCTGGGTGCTGAATTCTCCAGGCATCACAGAGCTGTAGTGAATGTAGGTCCTTCCTAAATCTGTTGATCTTATTGTATGGTACTGATGATTTGCCCGCGGAAGAGTCGATAAGAGGGTTCATCACCATATTAAGGTCTCCGCAGAATATCAAGGATCCCCTAGTGAAGGAGCTTAGACGGGAGAGAACACCTGTTAGAAAGCTTGTTTGACCCGTGTTAGGAGCGTACACATTTGCAACGATAAAGATAGATCCCTGGATGTTGCATCTAATGAAAATGTATCTGCCTCTCTCGTCTTTCTCAACCTCCAGGACTTCACACTGAGCATGTTTATGTATGAAAATGGATGTTCCTTTTGACTTACTTTGTGGGTTTGTACTATGATATACCGTGGGATAGTACCTATTGTTTATCTTGGGTTCATGACCAGTTTTAAAGTGCGTCTCTTGAAGGCAAAGTACATGCGCTCTGAGTTTATGAAAGGAGTACAGTGTCTGGGAGCGTTTTTCAGGTATATTTAAACCTTTGGCGTTAAATTATACAATCTTTAGTTGAGACATATTGCTTGAATTACGCCAAAGTAAATTCCCTTTTTTGATGAGCCGAGACTCAGTCCTGACCTAGGGTGTGGGGGGGTGTGGGGGGGGGGGGAGGCGGGGAGGGAGGAGCGTTCAGGAGAGATAGGAGAAGAGAAAGAAGGGAAGGGAGGTTTGTGCAGACCTTGGGGGAAAGGACTTTTTGTACAAGCGTTAAGAGTCCTTATTTAGGGCTCTTCTATGAACAATTTTTGCCTGTAGGCAAGTACCAACTGTGATACCGTATCACAGCTGAACCTATTGGGGGAACTATAGAAACTCAGCTAAGTATGACTATAGACAACACCTCGGGTAGAGATACTCAAGGTGTATATAAAAGTCAAGAGTTAGATAGTATGTGACGTCGTTACCGGGCGAACGGTATTTCTGTATATGTTTAGGATTGTTTTATTTACGGGACTTTTTGAAGGCAATAAGTGTGTAGGGGAAACGGGGGGAGTTGGTAATGGGTAAGCTTGTGTGCCCTCATTATGGAGGATTAATGAACAACCGTGTACAAGTATCACTCTTAGGAGTAATGAGGGGATTATGTGGTTGTGCTTAAAATCCTGAGTAGGACATTTATCTAATTTAAAGAGATATGTAGGGATATATAACAAAACCCCTTTCAAGAACGTTAACACAGAATATATTCAATCTGAAGACAGTTGTCAGTTAACAGACCTCCCGATCTCCTACTGCTGGCGGATGGCCCTTCTACAGGGCAGATTCGAAAGCAGTAGTGCTGTTAATGCAGTGCATGGGGAGATCAAGGATATTTCATGGTAGGCGAGCTCATAACCCCTCAATATGGTGAAATAGTGAACAGCAAGGTTCAAGCATCCACCAAAAGATCTGTAACAGGGTCATTTGGTCGCGTACCAAGGCACATGGGAAACAATTATCTAACTTGTCGAGATAAATATAAATGCTAAACAAAACACACATCTAAGACTTTAAAGCAAGTTATACTCAATCTGATAACAGATGTCGTCTGTCAGCCCTCCTGTTCTCCTTCTGCTTGCGGGTGTCCACGGAACCTTCTTCGTTGTGGACGAGGAGTGCCGCTAATGGGAGACGGGTCGGGCCCCCGGTAGGAGGTGCTGGTTGTACGTTCCATTTGAAAAGGAGGTGGGTCGTTCCAGTCCGGGATGCGAACATCTGGAAGATCCAAGGAGCGGAGAAATTCTTGTAGCTCCTCATAGCGAGAGAGAGTCACTGACTTGCTTCCAGCTCTTGCATGTAGGGCAAATGGAAAGCCCCAACGATATGAAATGTTCCTTTCTTGTAGAAGGGATAACAGTGGTCGAAGGATGGCTCTTTGACGAAGGGTTCGGCGGGATAGGTCAGGGAACAACGTTATTGTGGCTCCGTCGAAGTCTAGGTCCCCTTTGGCTCTGGCTTTCTGCATTATCATTTCTTTGGTGGCGTAATGATGAATTCTGAATATTACATCTCTTTGGCGGGCTGGGTCAGAACTCCTGGCACGTAAAGCTCTATGGGCATGGTCCATTTCTATGGGTGTCTCCACTGGTCGACCCAATAGGATATTGAAAATGCCAGTTAAAGTGGGTAATAGGTGTTTTTCTATTTTAACACATAACATCTTTTAATAAGAACTAATTCGCTATTGTGTGTCCATATTCTGAAAGCTCTAAATGTTTTATTCCTCAATCCAAGTAGTATTATAATTGCTTGTTTGATAGATTCATTGCTTTTTATTACATATTTGGCTAGGCAATTAAATAAAATGCCAATTTTGTGATAGTTTCTTTAATTACAATATGATTTTAATAAAATAATTATCTTTTAACACCTTGACGCCACAGCCCTTTTTATTTTTTCATTTCAATTTTTCACTCCCCACCATCAAAAATCTATAAATTTTTTACTTTTACACATAAAAAGTTCTGTGCAGGGGTGTAACTACAGCCGTAGCAGCCATAGCAGCTGCTATGGGGCCCGCAGTGTCAGGGGGCCCCGACATCTGACCTGACAGTAAAGAATGGAAGATGTGCACCTTTATATACATATTATGCTCTACATTATACAACATAATATGTATATAACACTGTACATCTTCTGCATGAATTCTCTCATCTCTAATTCCCGCCGTTTACTTAAAAGTACACATGGTATATAAATGTGTGGTTATCCAAATATGTATATTATTTGAGGAGTAGGGGGGGCCCATTCAAAAGTTTGCTATGGGGACCTGCCTCTCCTAGTTATGCTCCTGGCTCTGTGATGGCTTGTTTTCTGTGTAATTTAACTTCATAGTGATGGTTTTTAATATTTCATGTCGTGTACTGGGAAGCAGGAAAAAAAATCCAAATGCAGTCAAAATTGTGAAAAAACGCATTTCTGACGTTTTCTTGATGGCTTGGATTTTACGAATTTCACTGTGCACCCCAATTGACATGTCTACTTTATTCTTTGGGTCTGTACAATCACGGAATACAAAATTTGGAACGGTTTTATAATGTTTTCATAAATTTGCAAAAATTATTACCTCCTGTACAAAAAATGGGGGCATTTTGCCATCTTCTAGCACTATTAACATTTTCATACTTCAGTTTACGAAGCTGTGGGTCATGCCATTTTGTGCAACTTTGGATGACGTTTTAGCGTTTAGGTGCTATTTTCCGTCACTGGGAAAAACCATTATTACATTTTGATATATAGGGCATTTTGGAAATGGTGATATCTAATGTGTTTATGATTTGTACTGTTTATTTATATTTATATCAGTTCTAGGGAAAGGGGAGTGATTAAAATTTTTAGGTTTTTTATTATTATTTTTTAAAAATTTTTTTTATTTTTACTTCACTATTTTTCAGACCCCGAGGGTACTTTAACCCTAGGTTGTATGATTTATCCTACCATATATTGCCATACTACTGTATAGCAGTATAGGGGGATTTCCACCACATTCATTAAAATGTGCAAATCGAAAGACCCAAGGCTGCCATGGGGTCATGTTACCGGTAAGTCTTTACCGGCTATGGAGAGGGCACACAAGCACCCACGTGATTAATCAAGGTAATTACAGTGCAGCAATATCCATTTTGTATTTTTTAATTACAGATTCTATAATAACTTATACAAGTTATATAAGTTAAGTGTGGCTTACACATGACATAATTTATGTGACACAACACAGTAGTTCTGTGTTGCAGTGCATCATAACTGTCAGATTCACACTGATACTAAATCAATTAAAACCAGCCTCTGGCTTCTGTATTTGGGAGATCCAAAGGCCACATTTAAGGCCTCCGTCTGCTATGGGAAAACTCGATAGCAATATCCATTGACCACATTGTAGAGGGCCATGGGCCCAACAGAGGGAACTCCCTTTCCCTCTAACTGCCTCCTTAGCTGCCATGATCACCCTCGATCACAAAAATGAAGGGGTTACAACTGCCATGAATAGAGCTCAATTTAGGGCAGAAGCAGCAGGAGACAGGCTGTGCAAAACAGTTAGGTATCTGCTACTAATTGTGATGGTACATATAATGTATCTGCACAATTCACAGGAGTCCTGGCAAATCAGGACAAGCATACCCATCCAGTGTCCTAGAGAGGTTAACCTTGTTTATTTATCATGGATTTATGTATGTCTCATGACCTTGACCTTATAAGTATTGATTTTGTTACAAATACTCCTCCAGCATATATCATTTCAAGGATGTTGTATCTTCCCTGTTAAATGCTACTCGGTGTACTCCTTCTCCTTTTAATGAGAATTCTATGCATTTTTAAGTTCATCTGGTTAAATTAAATAAATAGTATGATGATTTATGATTGTGTCTTGGTATTTCTATGTAGGTGATATCACCTCCATAAACCTGTCTATGTATTTAGAAAGTATGTCATAAAAGTCCTTATAACTTTTATGTCTAGGAGTCTACCAAAACTTTTGACCATATGGAACTTTAGGGTGTTAAGCTTCAATTATTCTCTGTAAATTCAAAATTACTTTTTAAGAATACCGGGCAAAGAAACACTTTTAAATATCACGCTGAGATAAAACTCTAAATCTGAAGGTGTAAAATGGTTGGTAACAGTGGCAAGATTGGAAGTCATCCAAAATGGGGAAAAAACACTATGGTTGTCATGGACACAAGCAAAAGTGAAGCCAGCAGGAAAATGTTTGACCATTTATATATAAATATACTTTTTTCTTGAGAAATTTAAAAAACAAAAATAGTCACAAATTACATGAAAGTAACAATTCACACAAACATAGAATTTAGACAGTTAAGTATTTTGCATTGAGAGTAAACAAATCCACTACAGGACTTTGATATTAATTCTTTTGAGTTCAGTAAAAGGGCTATATTTTTATTCAAGACATACAAAATAAGAAGTACTAATTAGAGATGAGCGAACATACTCGTCCGAGCTTGATGCTCGATCGAGCATTAGCGTACTCGTAACTGCTCGTTGCTCGGACGAGTATTTCGCCCGCTCGAGAAAATGGCAGCTCCCGCCGTTTTGCTTTTTGGCGGCCAGAAACAGAGCCAATCACAAGCCAGGAGACTCTGCACTCCACCCAGCATGACGTGGTACCCTTACACGTCGATAGCAGTGGTTGGCTGGCCAGATCAGGTGACCCTGGGATAGACTAGCCGCTGCCCGCGCTGCTCGGATCATTCTCTGTCTGGATGCCGCTAGGGAGAGAGCTGCTGCTGGTCAGGGAAAGCGTTAGGGTGTTCTATTAGCTTACTGTTAGGCAGGAGTGATTCTACAACAGCCCTTCTTAGGGCTACAATAACGTTATCCTTTTTTTTTTATTTGCTTGTGGCTGGGCTTGCTGGCACTAGTAGTGCAGCTAGTACCATATTGTGAGGAATTAGCAGGGGGACTTGCTACCGTTGTGTTTAGCTCTTAGTGACACACATATCCACCTCAAACACCAAAGTGGGAAAATTTATTAGGGGTTTGATTTCAATTAGGCACAGTCTGCCAGTTTCTTTTTATTTTACGTTTATTTTTTTCATAACTCAGCGTCATCTCATCTTGCATAGTAGTGTGCTTTAATACTTGGCTAGAAAATAGCCATAGGAGAATACAAACGGCTTACTTACGCCTACAGTAGCGTTATATATATTTGATTTCTGGTTGATCTGCTGGTGGCTGTAGTTGTTGCAGTGCATCTACTAGCAAATTGTGAGCAATTTGGAGTGAGACTTGCGACCACTGTGTTTTGCGCTTAGTGACGCACATATCCATCGCAAAGACCGAAGTGGGAAAATTTATTAGGGCCCGGGGTTGGATTTCAATTAGGCACAGTCTGCCATTTCCTTTTTTATTTTACGTTTATTTTTTTCATAACTCAGCGTCATCTCATCTGGCATAGTAGTGTGCTTTAATACTTGGCTAGAAAATAGCCGTAGGAGAATCCAAACGGCTTACTTACGCCTACAGTAGCGTTATATATATTTGATTTCTGGTTGATCTGCTGGTGGCTGTAGTTGTTGCAGTGCATCTACTAGCAAATTGTGAGCAATTTGGAGTGAGACTTGCGACCACTGTGTTTTGCGCTTAGTGACGCACATATCCATCGCAAAGACCGAAGTGGGAAAATTTATTAGGGCCCGGGGTTGGATTTCAATTAGGCACAGTCTGCCATTTCCTTTTTTATTTTACGTTTATTTTTTTCATAACTCAGCGTCATCTCATCTGGTATAGTAGTGTGCTTTAATACTTGGCTAGAAAATAGCCATAGGAGAATCCAAACGGCTTACTTACGCCTACAGTAGCGTTATATATATTTGATTTCTGGTTGATCTGCTGGTGGCTGTAGCTGTTACAGTGCATCTACTAGCAAATTGTGAGCAATTTGGAGTGAGACTTGCGACCACTGTGTTTTGCGCTTAGTGACGCACATATTCATCGCAAAGACCGAAGTGGGAAAATTTATTAGGGCCCGGGGTTGGATTTCAATTAGGCACAGTCTGCCATTTCCTTTTTTATTTTACGTTTATTTTTTTCATAACTCAGCGTCATCTCATCTGGCATAGCAGTGTGCTTTCATACTTGGCTAGAAAATAGCCATAGCAATAGGATAGCATCGTTTGGTTTTAAAAACTAAAAAACACAAAAAAAAAAAAAACACAAAAAAAAGGTAAAAAAAAAATTAAAGTTATAACTCTCATTTTCAAAATGTTTAACCCGAGGGCTAGAGGTAGAGGACGAGGGCGGGGACGTGGGCGTCCAACTACTGCAGGGGTCAGAGGCCGTGGTCCTGGGCGGGGTGAAACACCACCTGCTGATGAGGGAGCAGGGGAACGCCGCAGAGCTACACTCCCTAGGTTCATGTCTGAAGTTACTGGGACTCGTGGTAGAGCACTGTTGAGGCCAGAACAGTACGAACAGGTGATGTCGTGGATTGCCGACAATGCTTCGAGCAATTTGTCCACCAGTCAGTCTTCCACGCAGTCCACCCATGTCACCGAAATCGGCACTCCTCCAGCTCCTGCACCTCAGCCTCCTCCCCCCCAGTCTGCCCCCTCCCAGGAAAATTTGCCATTTGAACCGGCATACTCTGAGGAACTGTTTTCTGGACCCTTCCCACAGTCACAAACCACTTGTCCGGTTGCTGATGAGCAATTTTCCGATGCCCAGGTTTTCCACCAGTCGCAGTCTGTGGGTGATGATGACCTTGTTGACGTAGTGGAAGAAGTGTGTAAAGAGGTGTCCGACGATGAGGAGACACGGTTGTCAGACAGTGGGGAAGTTGTTGTCAGGGCAGGAAGTCCGAGGGGGGAGCAGACTGAGGGATCGGAGGATGATGAGGTGACAGACCCAAGCTGGGTTGAGAGGCCGGGTGAACACAGTGCTTCTGAGACGGAGGAGAGTCCTCGACCAGAACAGGTTGGAAGAGGCAGTGGTGGGGCCAGACGGAGAGGCAGGGCCAGAGCTGGTGCATCAGCGCCAAATGTGTCAGCTAGTGAAGCTCCCGTGGCGAGGGCTCCTGCGGCGAGGGCTAGATTTTCAGAAGTCTGGAGGTTCTTTAAGGAAACACCGGATGACCGACGGACTGTGGTGTGCCACATTTGCCAAACCAGGATCAGCAGGGGTTCCACCACTACTAGCTTAACTACCACCAGTATGCGCAGGCATATGAATGCTAAACACCCCACTCAGTGGCAACAAGCGCGTTCACCTCCGGCCGTGCACACCACTGCTCCTTCCCCTGTGTCAGCTGATAGTCAGCCCCCTGCCCAGGACCCTGCCACAAAAACCCCATCGTCGCCTCCACGATCCTCCACAGCATCCACCAGCGTTCAGCTCTCCATACTTCAGACGCTGGAGCGGAAACGCAAATATAGTGCAACCCACCCGCACGCCCAAGCCCTTAATGTGGCTGGCACCGCTGAACCTGAAGCCAGGCATGGTTGTGTGTGACAACGGCCGTAACCTGGTGGCGGCTCTGCAACTCGGCAGACTGACACATGTGCCATGCCTGGCCCATGTGTTAAATCTGATAGTTCAGCGTTTCCTCAAGACATACCCCAATCTGTCTGATTTGCTCACGAAGGTGCGCCGCATCTGTGCGCATTTCAGGAAGTCCAGCACAGATGCTGCCACTCTCAGGGCAGCGCAGCGCCGCCTCCAACTGCCCGCTCACCGACTGTTGTGCGACGTGCCCACGAGGTGGAATTCAACACTGACCATGTTATCCAGAGTTTACCAGCAGCGCCGAGCGATTGTAGACTGCCAGATGTCAACTTCCACCAGAACTGGTAGTCAGGTCAGTCAGCTTCCTCAAGTCTACAATGAGGAGTGGACGTGGATGTCTGATATCTGTCAGGTGCTGAGTAACTTTGAGGAGTCAACACAGATGGTCAGTGGCGATGCCGCCATCATCAGCCTCACCATCCCGCTGCTTGGCCTGTTGAAAAACTCTCTGGTCAGCATGAAGTCGGAAGCTTTGCGCTCCTCACAAGAGACGGGGGAAGAAGATTCCCTTGTTGATAGCCAAAGCACCCTTAGGTCTGTTTCTCAGCGCATATCGGAGGAGGTGGAGGAGGATGAGGAGGAAGAGGAGGAGAATGTTGGCGAGACACAAGAGGGGACCATTGTTGAGTCCTTCACTGTTGAGCGTGTATGGGCAGAAGAAGAGGAGTTGGAGGAGTTGGAGGAGGAGGAAATGGACAGTCAGGCCAGTGAGGGGAGTGAATTCTTACGCGTTGGTACTCTGGCGCATATGGCAGATTTCATGCTAGGCTGCCTATCCCGTGACCCTCGCGTTCAAAGAATTTATTCCAGCACCGATTACTGGGTGTTCACTCTCCTGGACCCACGGTACAAGCAAAATCTTTCCACTCTCATCCCTGGAGAGGAAAGGAGTGTGAGAATGCATGAATACCAGCAGGCCCTGGTGCACAAGCTGAAACAGTATTTCCCTTCTGACAGCGCTAGCGGCAGAGTGCGTAGTTCTGCGGGACAAGTAGCGAGGGAGAGTAGGCGAGCAGGCAGCTTGTCCAGCACTGGCAAGGGTACGCTTTACAAGGCTTTTGCCAGCTTTATGTCACCCCAGCAAGACACTGTCACCTGTCCCCAGTCTCGGCAGAGTAGGGCTGATCTTTACAGAAAGATGGTGAGGGAGTACGTAGCTGACCATACCATCGTCCTAAATGATCACACAGCTCCCTACAACTACTGGGTTTCAAAGCTGGACATGTGGCACGAACTGGCGCTGTACACCTTGGAGGTTCTTGCCTGCCCTGCCGCTAGCGTCTTGTCCGAGCGGGTTTTCAGTGCAGCTGGTGGCATCATCACCGATAAGCGTACACGCCTGTCGACTGACAGCGCTGACAGGCTGACGCTTATCAAGATGAATAAAGCCTGGATTTCTCCTAATTTCCAATCTCCACCAGGTGAAGGAAGCTCAACCTGATTTATCCACTCCTCCTCCTCCTCATTTTCCTCCTTCTCCTCCTATTTGTACAGTAAAGCAGAGGAAACTGGCTATTTTTTTACAGGGCCCACTGGCTCTAGCTATAGTACTTTATGCATTTAATTTTTATGGAGGGCCACCGACCCGGTCCTCTGTTTTAAACAATTTTTGGGAGTGCCACATACAGGCACTCAATCTATTCAATTTTTCTGGAGGGCCACCTACCTGCTCCTCTGGTTTGAAAACTTTTTTGGACTGCCACATACAGGCACTCAATCTATTCCATTTTTATGGAGGGCCACCTACCTGCTCCTCTGGTTTGAAAACTTTTTTGGACTGCCACATACAGGCACTCAATCTATTCCATTTTTATGGAGGGCCACCTACCTGCTCCTCTGGTTTGAAAACTTTTTTGGACTGCCACATACAGGCACTCAATCTATTCCATTTTTATGGAGGGCCACCTACCTGCTCCTCTGGTTTGAAAACTTTTTTGGACTGCCACATACAGGCACTCAATCTATTCCATTTTTCTGGAGGGCCACCTACCTGCTCCTCTGGTTTGAAAACTTTTTTGGACTGCCACATACAGGCACTCAATCTATTCCATTTTTATGGAGGGCCACCTACCTGCTCCTCTGGTTTGAAAACTTTTTTGGACTGCCACATACAGGCACTCAATCTATTCCATTTTTATGGAGGGCCACCTACCTGCTCCTCTGGTTTGAAAACTTTTTTGGACTGCCACATACAGGCACTCAATCTATTCAATTTTTCTGGAGGGCCACCTACCTGCTCCTCTGGTTTGAAAACTTTTTTGGACTGCCACATACAGGCACTCAATCTATTCCATTTTTCTGGAGGGCCACCTACCTGCTCCTCTGGTTTGAAAACTTTTTTGGACTGCCACATACAGGCACTATCCAAATTGAATTGTCTCCATAGCAGCCTCCACACGTTGTCTCCATTGCTACCTCCAAAAGTCGTCCATATAGCTGCCTCCATACATCGTCCCTTTATCAAACGAGGTGTGTCAGGCCGAAATTTGGGTTGTTTTCATGGATTCCACATCAAAGTTGTTAACTTTGTCGCCACCCTGCTGTGTAATCCACAAAATATACTTGCAAACTTTTATCATTTACCGATATTATTTCAGCGCTTCTTGCGCATCTGTTTACATTCCCCTCACCCGCCATATCCTAAACTTATAAGAACGCTACTACACTTGATCTTATACAAAAGGTTCTTAGAAGTGCTGTTTGCGGAGTAGCCTAGAGACAGGGGCTTGGATTGGCGAAAGCTCGCCTGGCAGCGGAGCGCCAGCTCCATGCGCATCATGCGCTTCTTGCGCATCTGTTTACATTCCCCTCACCCGCCATATCCCAAACTTATAAGAACGCTACTGCACTTGATCTTATACAAAAGGTTCTTAGAAGTGCTGTTTGGGGAGTAGCCTAGAGACAGGGGCTTGGATTGGCGAAAGCTCGCCTGGCAGCGGAGCGCCAGCTCCATGCCAAGATCCAACTAACATAGTTTTAACTGCAGCACCTTTAATCTACTACTAGTTCACTGCCTCCATACATGGTCCCCTTATCAAACGAGCTGTGTCAGGCAGAATTTTGGGTTGTTTTCATGGCTTCCATGTTAACTTTGTCGCCACCCTGCTGTGTAATCCACAAAATATACTGGCATACTTTTATCATGTACCGATATTATTTGAGCGCTTCTTGCTCACCTCCTTTGGTTCCTCTCTGCCACCCATTGGTTTGAAGCCTGAGTCCATTTAGAGTATGTCGCCATGCCACTCTCTAGCCTGCCGCTGCTGCCGCTGCCTCTGCATGCCGTCCCCTATAGTGTCAGGGTCAATTATTGGATGTTTTACATGCTATCTAGCTTCATTCTGTCACTCTGTCATGGCCATGCTGTTGCCCATAGTTTTGGCATAATGGTGCGATTAAGCAGCCTCAGAGGCATCCATGCATGCTGCCCCTGCTGTTTCCTGTCCATTTCCGTGGTGTTTCCATCCTTTTCTGAGGTTCCCAGGTGTTTGGCCAAGCTTCCCTGTGCAGAGCCTTGGTCCCCTTGAAAAATGCTGGAGTCTCCCATTGACTTCAATGGGGCTCGTTATTCGAGACGAGCACTCGAGCATCGGGAAAAGTTCGTCTCGAATAACGAGTACCCGAGCATTTTAGTGCTCGCTCATCTCTAGTTATGAACAGTTGTTGACAAGAGTGTTTAAATCTCATCTGGACATTGCCAGCAATTGTCAATGGTGAAGAGGAGAATGGGTTGGAATACATAATACTGGATACAATGTGGCTGTAAAAATTTACATTTTCTATAATTAACATTTACTTCCCATCCACAGGCTAGCGGAAACGTTTCTGATTACAGGAGACTCTACAGCCGGGACTCTCCATGATGTGTAGAACAGTCAACTTAAATCTAGTCTCCCTAGACCACTAGGGACTTCTGGAACTGTTTATTCTTCTAAGCTGTCCTACAAGTTCTATTCAGAACAAGTCCATCATGAGCACCATTGATTTCCAGAATCAAGTGCAAGTCTATCTTGGAATTGTTAGTACAATAAGCATATTAGCAATAATTTCTGGGGCTTAAAATGAAATATTCTTATTCACTATGGTGCAGGTTGCTTTTATGTTATTAACTTGGCATGTTGTGTGTAAGCTGAGCCTTAAGAATTGTGGGCTTTCTTAATATCTTAGAGAACTTTTGCATGCTATGTTCCTATGTAGTAAAACACTTTTTATGTTTATCGGTGTATAGAAGCCTTAATATCCAAGAATATAGGGTGGTCAGCATGTGGGAGCGAACTTCTATGTCGGGTCCATTTTGGCATAGAATTGAGCTATGGCCTGCGCCAATTCCAGTCTCTGTCCCCTGTCTGCCAATAGAAATGATTATGTATATAACATGTATATAACAAAAAAGTGTCAGCATTTCAAGCTTTACTTCAAAACACTGTGAACTAGTTTATTAACAGGTGACCATCACAATGGGGGTCATTTACTAAGGGCCCGATTCGCGTTTTCCTCACATGTTACCCCAATATTTCCGATTTGCGCCGATATCCCCTGAATGGCCCCGGGTTTTCGGCGCACGTGATCGGAATGTGGTGCATCGGCGCCGGCTTGCATGCGATGGAAATCGTGGGGCGTGTCCGAACGAAAACCCGAAGGAATCGGAGAAACCACCGCATTAAAAAACAAAAAGTGTCGCTGGACACGCGCTGCCCTTCACCAGGAATAGGATCGTGAGCTCCGGCAGACCTCGGCGGACTTCAGCGCAGCAGCGACACCTGGTGGACATCGGAGGAACTGCCTTAGTGAATCGCCGGAAGACCCGAATCCACCGCAGAGATCGCGTCGCTGGATCGCAAATAGACCGGGTAAGTAAATCTGCCCAATGTTTTGGCTCCTGTGTGCTAAAACAAAGTAACGTTCACTTGTGAATAAACCAGTACACAGTGTTTTGAAGTGAAACATGGAACATTGCCATTTTTTTGCTTTATATCTGGATGGATTTTGTCCACATCCCGGGCCCTGCATTTGATTACCTGTTTAGTATGAGTTTAATGACCAATTTATTCAAGTTTATTGGAGCTGTTTGTGATATGAAAACCAAAAATGGGTGACCTTCATTGATATAAAACATGTACTTCATATGCTAAAACAGAAGACAGAAAAGAAGTAGTTAAAATGCACAGGGAAACTGGATCATCCTTTAATAACCATTAGTTAAATCCTTTTGCACAATAAATAATGAATTTTAAGCCCTGATTGTCTGATATTGTTTATTTTCAATATCAAGTATAAAACCTCTTTTGCCATTATACCATTATAGCATTGGCTGTAAAGAATTTCACCAAATCATAAAACTTGTAATTATATCCTTTTGAAATTCCAGAAGTTGAAGAACTCAGTTGTAGATCACAAATAATTCATGTTACTACATCAAGCAGCAAGTAAAATGGACAGAAAGTGATTGATATGTACTCACAGTTTGAAGAAGAAAGACATTTTAAAGAGCTCAGCTATAAAGCCGGAGAAAACAAATAATTAAGAAATGTATTGCGTTTGCCCTGGCAGTCTTTTGATTGATGGATTTTTCTGGCAAATCCAAACTTTTAATATCAATTTATCTATCTATCTATCTATCTATCTATCTATCAATCTATCATGTATCTAGCAGTAATATCTCTTAAAATAAAAAAACAAAAAGGAAACATAAGTTTATATTAATAATATTTTTATTTCTAAGCATCCATCTTATTAAAGTCACCACATGGATTTTGTTGCAACATCGTAAGTTTTTGAAATTCAGACCTCATAGTTTTGTTAATACTTTAATTTAGTTGTTAAGACTTTCATTTTTTAGAATATTTCTCAAATTAGTAAATATTTAAAATAAGATTATTGCATATTCATTTTTTACTCTAATACTGTCACAACACATAATTTGCATTCATAAATCAAATATTTTATCATTGACTGTCATATAACCTGCTCTGATTCTAATTCAGAAACATGATAAAGCATGACCAGATTGACAAACTAATTAATCAATACCAAATAATGTATTCATTTGTCAAGTCATTGAGACATAGAAAGCCATGTGCAACGTGTTGATTAGGATTTGTCTCTGAATGTAACCTGATTGTTATTCTAGAGCATAGCATAAAAAGGAAAGGTTGATTTAGATGGATTACAATGATTTAGGCAACTGAGCATAAATGTGTCTTGCAGAATATAGAACTCCCATTCACATACATGAGTAAAAATGATATTCAGATGTCATGAAGTCAAATTATTATGAAAATAGAATTGGGAATTGGTATGTAAATGTATTTGGAATTAATGTTAATTTAACAAAATAAATGAAAAAATGTTGTTCTTCAGGTCTGGTGATCTTATTACCTATAATTACCATAATATGTTAAAAAACATCCTTTACATTTATATAAGCACCGGTCAAAGTTGTCAATGCATGTCTAAAACCTTACAGTGCAGGATATGTACATCATGAAAGGCTGTTCTCCAGTCTCCTAGGTGCACCTAAAATTTTTGAGGGAAGAATTATCTTTTCTTATCAGTTTAGCTTCTTTTTATCCAGTTTTAGTGCATAATTTGTCTGAGGTGCTTTTTGTGTGTGTTCATATTAGTCTAACCTTGTCTAGTGTGTGACTGAGATTTTTTTTTTTAAATCTCACAAATTAATGTGCAAAAAAAGTCTCCTCCAAAGCCAATTAATTGCAATAACACAAAACAAGCAGAGGTAAAATGCTTGCCAGAAGATACCTTTGCCCACAACAACAAGCACTCGTGCAACCCCATTTATTAGCGTCTTCCTCAGCTTATACTGTCAGGCTGAGAAGATCCTGAATTTCTAGATGGTTCAATTCAATAGGCAGTCTGTGACCAATTATTTACCCAGTGGGCTGGGGAAGGGGGTTGTGTGGATCGCCAGTGAAGTAAGTGAGTAAGTAAGTGAGTAAGTAAGTAAGTAAGTAAGTGTTATTGTTGCTGAAACACTTCTTCTCAAGAAGGGGAAAGGTTAAAAGAGACAGATTTTTTCATCCAGTAGGTGGAGTTAGGCCAATCGACAGATTTTGTTACGCTTTTGTTACGCTCCATACTAAGAAAAAGAAGAAGAAAAAAAGATTAATCTCCCCCATTGTATCATCTTAATCTCAGTTGCTGATATGACTAGAACTACGCATGCATTTTGAGATTGATTTACAAGTATATCACAATTTGTAGAGATACATGGCAAGTTAAAATGCTAAAGGTTATCTGGGTGAATTCTTGACAGAATTACTGACTTTTTAACAGCAAATATTGGAAGTCTATCTAGCATGTAGACTAGAAACTGGCTACTTAACAGGAGTTATAATTCTTACCCTGGTGGCATCATCATACTGTCAAGTACTGTAATGAAGAAAAGGGTCCACGTTGTGAAGAACCTTCAAACAATCTAGTGCAAGCTGACATAACAGGCTAAAATGAGGGACCAAGGGAAAGCCTGTTGTACACTTAGGCAGTTTCAATATTCCTCACTCACTCCCTCACTCCAGTGCATCTGTTCTCTCTGCCTTCCATTTCCTCAACAAAAGCAGCGGTGTGTGTGGAGAACAGAGGTGTTAACCTTAGACATTTAATAAAAAATACTGGTGTACAAGGTGCAATACCAGGAATTGTGACTTTTTTACCTTTAATGTCACCTCAATGCAAATTGGACATGAAGGGCCTGTCTCATGCCTGCACACTAGCTATAAAAAATCTATCACATGGGGATGCATACTAGATTTTCTAGTTAAATAATAGCCATTTATTAGGTCTATATTTTATGGGCTACTTGATAAATTATTTTTGCTATCCTCCTTTGTATTTATACTTTAGCATGTCTTTGTAAAGATTAAATATTCCATTGTGAAGACTCATCATGGGTCTGCTTGTTACTATATGTAATACCAGGTTTATTTACATAAATAATAAAGCATTGTTTGTATTATTTTCCCATACACACTTTATTTGTCTTTCTATGTTCAAGCTCAAATATATTGCTGTTTACCATATCTAGCAGAAAGACTCATGATGGCTGCCAGAGTTTGAATTGTTTGGAGGTCGGGTAATGGCCTTATTCCTGGTGAAAGTAACTGTCTTAATTTCTCTCGCAGTTCAAGAAAATATTGGTGATCATTTCTCATCTTTTTTCTTTCCAATATTAGTGCAAAAAAGCACATTTTTGTTTGCTTTTTGCATATTTCTCTGTGACTTTATAGATATTTGCACCACTTTGTGGTGCATAGCTTTTGGATGGATTCTCTTTATTTATCTAATGAATCCAGCTGTTTAGACTAAAGTTAGTTGTATTGGTCATCAGCAGCTTTAAAAAAATAGAAAAGGAAAATCCAACTAAGACAAATTAAAGTAAGAAACAAGACAGAAAAGGAACTAGCTAACAGGAAAACTAGAAAGAGAAAATAAAAATCTCCCCCATGGTACAATAGTCAAAGTTTGGGTAGCTATTTGGGAGGCTTGGAAACATTTGGAAATAACAATTAAGAAATTGTTATAAATATTCTTTCTTTCTTTCTAAATATATATTCTATTATAAAACATCATTGCATTGCACTTGAAATAATCCTTAAAAATAGGAAAAGATGCAAACCTGGAAGGCCCATTGAAGTTGGGAGATTAGTGCTGCATGTCTGGGCAGGTATAGAACACAGCTAAACAGCTCGGTCATGGTGCAGTGAGACACAGTGTGCCCACCACACCATGAATGTACATAATGGAAGTCAATGGTGGCCAAGAGTTGGCTGCAGATTGTGCAGCTAACCCACAGACCCCATATACAGTTTTGTTGGAGACCTCCAGCTAGACTGTGAGGATTTCATTTATCAAAAAAACAGAAGAATAGATAGGATGTGCACAAAAAATGGCTATAAACCAGTAGATGAAAAAGTATACAAATGTTATTAAATACACTAACATTAACATTTAAAACATTTGAAATAAGCACATAAAACATAGTGTTAGAAGCAGTGCATTGAAATAACATGCACTGTATGATCTACATCCTACAGATTATGGTGGACCTACACAGGGTGTTGTGAGAAAGTGAGAGGTGTTGTGTGGGAAAACCCACTATCTGTCTTACAGGCAGATGAAATGCATGTGGTAAAAGCCCTGGGTTTGTCTGCAGTAACCCAAGGGTTAATGCAGACATGTGATAAGCAGGAATAGTCTGTTTTGTCTGTGTTGGCCTAGCTAACACAGACACATTTGTAATGTTCGTACTGGGCCTGCTTATTATGGAGTAGGGGTAGGCTGGTAGTGGGACTCCTACTTCACCCGGGCTTCGGTCCTTGGCTTTTGTATAGTCCACAGGTGCGGGTCACAGGTCTCGTTAGGGCCTGATTTAGTCTGCAGGCCAGAAGCAGTAGGAGAGGCCCTACCCGGAGAGCTGAAAGCGAGATTGCATTCTGACAGCAAAGGTAACTGAGGGCCTCCTGTCTTGCTGCTGGCCAAGAGCGTGTGCCAGGCAGCCTGGTACCGGGATAGCTAGGGTCCGTCAAATGTGTTAGACAGCGCCTAGCTGGGCAGGAATTACTTTTGTAACGTTTTTGCATGTGCCTAAGCCAAGGCTGAATTTGTGTTCTGTTTTGCAAGTGTGAATAAAACACTTAAAGGAAACCTACCATTTAGAATGTCAGGGGTAAGCTGTAAGTACCGAGCACCAGCTCAGGGTGAGCTGGTGCCGGTACTTACTTTCGTTAGTGTTATAAACCACGGTATCGCGGTTTTAACACTTTTTAAACCGTGCGCGCGCAACATCTCCGCTATTTCCTATGTAGGCGCGTGCACGATCGTGCGCACGCAGCGCCGAAGCATCTCCTGCTCTAAAGTTTTAAAAGTGTTAAAACCGCGATACCGCGGTTTATAACACTAACGAAAGTAAGTACCGGCACCAGCTCACCCTGAGCTGGTGCTCGGTACTTACAGCTTACCCCTGCCATTCTAAATGGTAGGTTTCCTTTAAGTTGGACTTTAAACCGGCGTGTGTCCCTGCCTCCTGCACTGCTACCAGTCAACTACCAGAGCAATTCCCCACAGCGTCTATTCAATAGAGAACAATATTAACCAAACCAAGGAAAGTATGATACAACGTACGTATCAATAAATGATACCCAACTCCAAGGAGTATAACACAGCAATATAAAGAATAGAAAAAATTGATATCACCAAGTGTATGTATGGCGGAGATACAACACCCTGCGCGTTCCGCCTCTAGTGTGGCTTCCTCAGGGGTATTTTTTAGATTATTTTCTATTGAATAGACGTCCAGTGTAGGTCCACCATGATCTGTAGGAGGTAGATCATACAGTGCATGTTATTTCCATGCACTGCTTCTAGCACAATGTTTTATGTGCTTATTTTAAATATTTTTAAATGTTAGTGCTCAGTGTATTTAATAAAATTTTTATATTTTTATATTTTTTCTTCTACTGGTTTATAGCCTTTTTTGTGCACATCCTATCTATTCTTCTGTTTTTTTGTTGTATGATTTTTGGGATGTGTGGCACCAAGAGTTGCCCATACTAACTTTAAGAATTTCATTTATTTTATCTATCGTATCTTTACATAACAAATCTCCATTTTAGAATATACCGTTAGATGCAATACTATCTAAAATAACATACTGATTAAATTAATTACTTTATTCTATTATTCAACAATCTCAAGTATTTTATTCTATTCCATATAAAACCTAATACAGCAATTTTAAATATCTCTATTAAACTATCAATGTGTTTTGTGCAATGAAATTTGTATGGGTATTGTAACAGATAGAAAAGGTTGCCTCTTGGATGTTAGAATTGCAAACCACAGTAATTAAGTTTTATGATGCTGAAAAAGTACTTGAAATTGATTGTTAGGAAAGGAAATGTGAGCAACACAAAGACGGAAAGTGAAGTTTTAATTTCAACCAGGACAGAATACACATGGACTTCACATAAAAAGATATGTAGAAGAATAATATCTATGTAAGCTTAAGTTCTTGGTAAGGTTAATGCTAGGCAGGATGCTACATACTGATTTGAACCCTTTGACTCCCATAAATTATACCATTGAATTGCTACAATAGATTCATTATAATTTTCTGCCTAAAGGTTATGCTTTTTGGAAACCTGTGAAGCATTTAGTAAAAACCGCCTTTAGAAAACGAGCATTTATTAGGTTGAAAAGGTGCACCTTCTTTTAAAAGTAATAATGAGGTAAGACAAAACTCCAGCTGTCTGTGATAATTGGACTGTCAAGAGAAAGTAAAGGATATAAAATTAAAAAGTAAAAAGAAAAGAAAAGCTGACAGGCCAAACAAAGTCTTGGCAGATCTTAGAAAATACTGTACAGTATATTCTTAACCAGATGGATTATACAATAACCATTAAAGATACATTTTATTGCGTCAGATCTTCACACAAAGAAGCAAGTTGAACAACATTTAACAAGTCACTCATACATAAACCAGATTGATGTTGCTTTTTTTATCAGGCAGTAAATAAATAAAAACACACACACTTGTACATTGCGTCTAAGGATTTCCTCTATTTGATTATCCCCCCCCCCCAAAAAAAAAAAATATATATACATTTTAAAATTATATTGTTTCTCTGAATTCACAGAGGAGGAGTTAGCGTGTACTATGCAATAACCAATAATTTGTTCCCCTTTGCTTTGGCCATTAACTATTAACTATAAAACATTAAATTAATGCTTTACATTTATATGTAATCAGATACATTTTTATTCACTTTATGCTCATACAGTATGTAGGAGAATAGAAGTATATGCACATGTAAACACTTGATTTGCCAAATACAAATATTTTACTATGGGACCATACTGTTTCTACCTAAAAAATATCTAGCACTAATATAGGTATGTTTATTGGGTTCTGTATTAGTATTTTTTAGTATTAGTTACACCTCTAAATGACAAAAACTATGATCTTTAATCTGTAGAATATTACAGAAACATGGTGGTTATTACAGTACATGTGTTCATGGTACGTCTGCAATGCATTCTTTATTCTTTCCTGGGGATTCCTACAGGAAGTCTACCAGCAGTTTTGAACACACAAAACTGTAGATAGTGTTAGGTACCTGGAAAGCATTGTAACCATATCTTTGTGTCTAATAGTAACAATGGAACTATATAAAATGTGTTTGTATTTCAAGATTGTAGGTAAATATGGAGCGTTGGGGTGCCCTCACTTCTGAGATATCTTCACTATACTATTGCACATCTCTTTTGCATTGCGTTGAGTCAGAGCAGTAGCAGGTTTCTTGTTGGGTATTGAAGAAAGGGGGGATGCAGTTTGTATACTGACACCAACCACTGCCTGCAGCTTGTAAGGTAAGCTGGTAAGCTCTATTAAACGTAGCAGAAAAATTACTGTTGTAAAGATATTTTGTGGATGTAAATTAGCATACCTAACGTAAATTCCTTGGAAGCTTCAAAGAAGAATTTAGGCATTAACAATACATTAATATAACACATGTTTTTTCTGGTTGTCAGCTGATGCAGTATAACATAGGATTACTCTTTTTGTTCTGTGCTCAAATATCTATGCAATCCTATTGTACTACTTGAGCTGGTAATTAAAACTGTAACTAAAAGAACACTTGCCTTCACTGTATCCTTGTGTTACAGACTTTCTTCCTGATATACCACATACTATGTTTTTAAATTTCATTTTGCAGACTAGTGTACTAAGAAATGCCCCCTGAGTTGTTAATGACAGATCCATGTCAGGTGAAGTGACATTCCCTGTGGAAAAGTCCATAGCTCTGTTCCTCCATGTGGAGGGGTATCATGAGAAGAAACAAAATTCTCTCAGTCATGTATCCAAAATGGTATGGACTCTCGGGATAGTGATATAATATTACCACTGTATAAGGTATGGGTTTGGCCTCACCTGGAATATGCTGTCCAGTTCTGGGCACCAGACTATAAAAAGGATGCCCTGTAACTGGAGAGGGTACAATGAAGAGCCACAAAAGTTATTAGGTGTATGGAGGGTCTCAGTTATGAGGAAAATTATTTAGTCTTGAAAAGAGACGTCTAAGAGGCCACATGATTAGAGATGAGCGAGTATACTCGTCCGAGCTTGATGCTCGTTCGAGTATTAAGGTACTCGAAACGGCTCGTTGCTCGGACGAGTATTTCCCCTGCTCGAGATCGAGCATTTAATTAAAAAAACACAGTGAAGAACAATGAAGAATAGAATAAAAACAGTGAACACAGTGAACACAGGATCATTTAAGTGAAAAAGACAGTGAAGAACACAGTGAAGAATAGATTACAGATGTTCGGCACATCTGCTTACTTGTCGGAAGATACGCGCGGAATGGCAGCAGGGAGACATCAAGCAGCAGGGAGACATCAAGCAGCACGGGGAGACATCGGGCAGCGGGGAGACATCGGGCAGCGGGGAGACATCGGGCAGCACGGGGGAGACATCGGGCAGCACGGGGAGACATCGGGCAGCACGGGGCAGACATCGGGCAGCACGGGGGAGACATCGGGCAGCACGGGGGAGACATCGGGCAGCACGGGGGAGACATCGGGCAGCACGGGGGAGACATCGGCCAGCACGGGGGAGACATCGGCCAGCACGGGGAGACATCGGGCAGCACGGGGGAGACATCGGGCAGCACGGGGGAGACATCGGGCAGCACGGGGAGACATCGGGCAGCACGGGGAGACTTCAGTGGAAGAAGAGGAGCGATCCCGGGACAGCGTATCACCCCGACAAGTAAGCAGATGTGCCGAACATCTGTAATCTATTCTTCACTGTGTTTTTCACTGCGTTTTTCACTTAAATGATCCTGTGTTCACTGTTTTTATTCTATTCTTCACTGTTCTTCACATCTGTTAACTTGTCGGGAGATAATATACGCACGGAACAGTGAAGAATAGATTGCAGATGTTTGCATACATCTGCTAACTTATCAGAAGACATTCTTTTTCAATTAAATAACACATTTTATTCCTGAACCATGGTCCCTTTGAAAAATGCTCGGGTCTCCCATTGACTTCAATGGGGCTCGTTATTCGAGACAAGCACTCGAGCATCTGGAAAAGTTCGTCTCGAATAACGAGCACCCGAGCATTTTAGTGCTCGCTCATCTCTACACATGAATCATTTCTATAAATATATGAATGGTCCATACAAAAATATGGAGGAAAGTTGTTCCAGGTTAAATCAAATCAAAAGACAATGGACCACTGTCTCTGTCTGGAGAAAAATCACCAGAGGCACCAGAGGCGACAGGGCTTTTTTACAATGAGAACTGTCAATCTGTAGAATAGCCTGCCTCAGGCAATGGTCACAGTAGAGACAGCAGAAGAGCCTAGATGCCTTTTAACATGCAAATAACATTGATGGTTATGTTATATAGAATTATTCCTCTAAATCCCTTCCTCATTCTATCCCATCCCTTACTTGGTTGAACTTAATTGACATGTGTCCTTTTTCAACAGTATGAACTTTGTATTAAAATTTTTAAATAACCCAGAAAATAAAGAGAGATGAATATAAGTTTGTTCAGGACACCTTGCTATCCAAAGTTTAGGGATTGGTTGCTGCACTTTCCTATCATTTTATCTCACAGGAACACCTGCTCTTCAGAGCATCAAAACCTTCATTACCACCATCAGTAACTGATTCCTTTGTTTTATAAATGTTTCAGGAACTAGTACCTAACAGTCAGTAGCTCGTGATTCCAAACCCAAAGTTTTCTAGATTCTGTATGATCTGAAATCATGTTGCTATGTGACATGTGTGGTCTTTCTACTTCCTGGTGAAGTTCTTGCATTGGTCTCTGCCTGGGAAGTGTACACAGGCGGTCCCCTACTTAAGAACACTCGGCTTACATACGACCCCTAGTTACAAACGGACCACTGGATATTGGTAATTTATTGTACTTTAGTCCTAGGCTACAATAAACAGCTATAACAGTTATCAAATGTGTCTGTAATGAAGCTTTATTGTTAATCCTGATTCTTTTGACAACCCAACATTTTTTAAATCCAATTGTCAAAGAGACCAAAAAAGTTCTGGCTGGGATTACAATGATAAAATATACAGTTCCGACTTTCATACAAATTCAACTTAAGAACAAACCTACAGACCCTATCTTGTATGTAACCCGGGGACTGCCTGTAATCCTATTATAACTGAATTTTAAGACACCTTTTCCTATTTTCCTTTGCCGTGTTTAATTTGGTTTTCCAAGTAAGACAGTACTCCCCCAAAAAAGCCAATATGTAATTTGATTTTTTACACTGGCTGCAAAGTTAAGTTCCTTGGTTGCCATGTTCTGGGACAACCACTGGTTACCATCAAACTGGGACAGGGACATCAACAAGTAGACAGTTTAACCACTTTACTAGTATTGTTTTGATTGTGATGTCATTGAGATATGTGATATACTAAAGCGAATGGGAATGGTGTTGCTATGTATGATGCAAAATTCCTTAGAAAACAAAAAGACAACAAGCAGACAACATATCTGTACTGTGTATAA
The DNA here is from genome assembly GCF_040894005.1 of Engystomops pustulosus. NCBI lineage: Eukaryota > Metazoa > Chordata > Amphibia > Anura > Leptodactylidae > Engystomops > Engystomops pustulosus. The sequence goes on along the minus strand of NC_092414.1, from coordinate 92,853,770 downwards.
ATAAACTAAAGTTGCATTGTTTACCTCTACAACTATATGGTTCCAAAATTATTATGGGAGCTAAGACACTAATAATAGATTCAGTAAACTGAAAGTTTTAAGATAAAACACACTGTTTTCAGTGCGACTATTTAGCTCAATAACATGTTGTCAGATGAAAATTGTATCCATAAAAAAATTATATAACAGTACAACAGTAAAAAAAAAATATTTTATACTTTGCTCACTGTTCACTATTTTTGTGGTTCATAATAAACATTTTGATACATTTTGTTGAATGTGTAGTGATTAGAGATGAGCGAGCACTAAAATGCTCGGGTGCTCGTTATTCGAGACAAACTTTTCCAGATGCTCGAGTGCTCGTCTCGAATAACGAGCCCCATTGAAGTCAATGGGAGACTCGAGCATTTTTCAAAGGGACCATGGTTCAGGAATAAAATGTGTTATTTAATTGAAAAAGAATGTCTTCTGATAAGTTAGCAGATGTATGCAAACATCTGCAATCTATTCTTCACTGTTCCGCGCGTATATTATCTCCCGACTAGTTAGCAGATGTGAAGAACAGTGAAGAATAGAATAAAAACAGTGAACATAGGATCATTTAAGTGAAAAACACAGTGAAGAATAGATTACAGATGTTCGGCACATCTGCTTACTTGTCGGGAGAGGAGATACGCTGTCCCGGGATCCGCTCCTCTTCTTCCACTGAAGTCTCCCCGATGTCTCCCTGGTGCCCGATGTCTCCCTGGTGCCCGATGTCTCCCTGCTGCCCGATGTCTCCCTGGTGCCCGATGTCTTCCTGCTGCGCGCGATGTCTCCCTGTTGCGCGCGATGTCTCCCTGCTGCGTGCGATGTCTCCCTGCTGCGTGCGATGTCTCCCTGCTGCGCCCGATGTGTCTCTGCTGCGCCCAATGTGTCTCTGCTGCGCCCAATGTGTCTCTGCTGCGCCCGATGTGTCTCTGCTGCGCCCGATGTCTCCCTGGTGCGCGATGTCTCCCCGTTCCGCGTGTATCTTCCGACAAGTAAGCAGATGTGCCGAACATCTGTAATCTATTCTTCACTGTGTTCTTCACTGTGTTTTTCACTTAAATGATCCTGTGTTCACAGTTTTTATTCTATTCTTCATTGTTCTTCACTGTGTTTGTTTAATTAAATGCTCGATCTCGAGCAGGGGAAATACTCGTCCGAGCAACGAGCCGTTTCGAGTACCTTAATACTCGAACGAGCATCAAGCTCGGACGAGTATACTCGCTCATCTCTAGTAGTGATGCTTAAGAAATGGAGGAGCTATTCACGTCTCTGACTGTTTTCCTGGCTAACATTTTTTTTGACTGAAAATAGAAACAATTGGACAGCTTACATTAAATAAGGTGTTTTGTTTACAGTTTTTCATACACTATATCATTTTCGTAGTTCATATAAGTTTAATTCACATTACCTGGCTCCCTGCCAGAAGCATGTGGTGAGTCATAGGGGAGGGGAAGCTGCAGTCTGTGGGGGTCATTTATCTTTATTTTTTGTCTTTTTAATGTCTTTTTTGGGACTTTTTTTGCCACACATTTTGAAATGTTTTTCATCATTAAGACACATTTATCTTTTATTCCAGATGTGCTGAATGTCGCAAATGACATTTATCATTTCAAATTTGCTACATTTTTTGGCACAAAAAACGTAGAAAATGAAAAGGAGTGACTTGTGACATTTGTATGACAATTTTACAACATTTGTAACAAATGTCTCAAAAAGAGGTCTGAAAATAAAACCCCCCATTTAACACAAGGAAAAAGTGAGATTGATAAATTACCAAAGAAGCAGAAAGAAATTCATTTTTCCACCTGCCTGCTCAATGCACATGACAGGAAGTGGGGAGGAAGCTGCAAGAGTGTGGAGAAGAGGAGTCTGACCAGGCATACACAGGCTGTAGCTGCCTCCTCCCCAGGGACTCATCACATGCTGCTGGCACAGAGCCACATAATGTTAATTAAACTTATTTAAACTACTGAAATGGTTCAAAAAGCTGACCAATGCATCTTTAAAATCAGCATGGCTTACAGTAGGCTATTGGAACATGTCACCAGATGAAAATTACATTCTTGGTGACAGGTTCCCTTTAAAGACTGTTACATTAAAAAATGGTATACAGAGTTTAGGATTAAATGCAGTTGTACTATTGAGAAAATATTAAACTAATTGTCTCTTTTCCAACTAATATATCAATGACATTTTTACTGAATCCCCTTAGCCTTAGTACTTTTATAGATCAAAAAACATTTACAAAACATGTTGCTTCAAGAGTTTTCCATTTTTACTTAAAGTGCAAAAGATTAATATCTGTTCTTTATGTAAACTGAACACTGAATGGTAGCCTAATAGCAAAATACTGCTTACAAAGGGTTTTATCTGTAGGAAACTGTGGGATGAGTTTTCTGTTGAAGAATCATTGCAGTGGGCTTTATCAACTGGTAGGGATTATTGGAAGTAGACATCCCCATTAAGTTTTCAGCAAGATTCCATCTAAGGTCTCACACCTTCACACGTGTAATTTTTCTTACAACATTTCAGATATGTGGTTACCCTGGACCAGTAGTGGATTCACAAGAAAAATATCAAGAAATAATATGAAATTATAAACCATTCCACTTATTTTCTTGATTAAAATTACTGGTGTAAATTTTGGCCCATATTAACATTATATCCAAATAACAAAGATTTTTGTTAAGTTTTTACTAAATTTGTTAAAGGACATCTACCATCAGTTTGATTGATGGTAGATGTCCAGCATTAGATGCCTGTTTATTTATGCACTAATTGGCAAAGTTTTTAGTGTATAAAGAAAGTACATATTAGCTCAGAAAATAACTTTTAAAAAATATGTAAATGAGCCAGAGGTGCTCAGGCTGACGTCACCTGAGCACCTCTTGGCTTTCCTGGGTTTCAATTTATTTCAACCCCTTACTATAAGCCTACTCCTGCTCCTGGATGGTGACATCAGAGTGGGGTGTGGACAGAGTGGTCTCTCTCCTAGGTCATCAGCTAAGAGTAGAAGGCTTACAGCAAGGGCAGTGGAATAAATTAAAACCCGGGAAGTGCCTCCAACTCATTTACAGTTTTTTAAAACGTTATACACTTTCTTTATACACTAAACAATGGCCCAATTAGAGCATAAAGTAACCAGCATCTAATGCTGGACATCGACCATCAGTCAAACTGATGGTAGGTAGATGTCCTTTAATGCCATTATAAACTGTACCATCAAATGTAGAAAACTAAAATCACGGTTTGGCTGTATCATAGCACATTCCTTAGTAATTTAATGTTATTCATTCTGTCTTCCATAATTTCATATTTTCAAGGATGATATTTAATGGCTTTTGATGAGGTTCACATCTATGTTGAGGGTTCTATTTATAGCAGTCACCACAACATTGCGCTAGATCCGTTCGGTCTCATATACCAATGGCAGCTGGTGTACCTCACTGAATTATCAGATCTGCCAAATTTAGCAAAGGTGTCCATAATTTTTTACTGAAAATATGCTATTTTTTGTAACCTAAGTTCACATAATATACAGCACAAATAAATGTGAATACATTGTCAGTACTGCTGAATTAAATTGATCAAATTTGATGGAAAAAAGAGAGAATATGCTTACCTATTCAATGTGTAAGACTACACATTACAAATCTCACAATTAGATCTGCTAAACTCAAAGACAAATATGTTTGTGAAGTTAGTAGCATAAAAGCCTTAGTATTTTCTTTTACATCCAGCAATGGTTTCATTACTGGTTCTTCCAAAGCATTTTCTTTTCCCTGAAAACTGCCCTTGTTTTTTAAAATGTATCTATTAACCTTATGCTTCATGCACTTTTTTTTAATCTTCATTTATTGTTTAGGTTTAGAGATGAGCGAGCACTAAAATGCTCGGGTGCTCGTTATTCGAGACGAACTTTTCCAGATGCTCGAGTGCTCGTCTCGAATAACGAGCCCCATTGAAGTCAATGGGAGACCCGAGCATTTTTTTTAATAAAACTGAACAGTAAAAGAACAGTGCAAAAAAAAAATTCCAGATTTTTGCAGATGTTTTACTTGTAAGAACACATTGAAATAACACTATTCTTCACTTTGCAGGTGTTCGCGCGTGTCTCCCGCTAAGTTAGGAGATGTGCACGAACATCTGGAATGTGAAGAATATTGTTCTTTCAATGTGTTCTGCACTTAAATGCTCCTGTGTTCACTGTTTTTAATGTTTTAATTCTATTCTTCACATTGCAGGTGTGCGTGCGTGTCTCCCGATAGGTTCGGAGATACGTGCGCACAGCTGCAAAGTGAAGAATAGAATTAAAACATTAAAAACAGTGAATACAGGACCATTTAAGTGCAGAACACATTGAAAGAACAATATTCTTCACATTCCAGATGTTCCGAACATCTCTTAACTTAGCGGGAGACACGCGCGAACACCTGGAAAGTGAAGAATAGTGTTATTTCAATGTGTTCTTACAAGTAAAACATATGGAAACATGTGTAATATTTTTTTTTTACAATAAAAATACTTTTATTCAATTTATTTTATTAATTTACTGCTCGATCTCGAGCCGGCGAGATACTCGTCCGAGTAACGAGCCGGTCCGAGTATGCTAATACTCGACCGAGCAGTATACTCGGACGAGTATACTCGCTCATCTCTATTTAGGTTACTTCTAATTGTATAGTCATGATAAATAAGTGCACTTTATTTAGCTGGTAATCTCCACCTGTTTCCACCTGTTTCCCTTAGTTCATTCCTCATTAACTATATACTGTTGTATTCTCTTTAGCACCTATTACTGTCTTAAGAGATGTTTCTTTGGATATGTTAATCATACATGGAAAGCTGAAAAATAATTTAAACAAACCCAAACCCAAACAAACCCAAAAGGGTTAGAATAATTTTGAAACAGCCAATATGAAAAAAAAGAGTAAAAAAATGTGTGTATATATTTTTTAACATTACAGCCAAATACCTAAATGCATTTTATAGATAATTTATGTTGTAGAGCAATACAAAGCATAAATTATTTGTGGAAAGAAAATGACAGCTGCCAATCTTCAATGCTTTGGGCATATTTGTCAGGACCTCCGCGCCACACCAGAGGCGTGCTACCACTTGCGATTATTTGCACCAATCCGCCACCTTCACACCACCTGTCCCTGCGCCTGCACACTTGCTGCCGCTGGCGACTTTTCATATGGCATAGGATAAACGGTGCGCAGGCGGCTGCCCCAATACATCAAGAGGTAGAAGCCTCTTGATGTATCCCGCTGCGAACATGCAGCGGTGGGGCTATCATACGCTGGCCCACGAGCGCCAGCATATGATAAATATGCCCCATTGTCTAAAATTGTCTTTGCACATCTAAAATAATTTTTGCACATTCTTCTTTGTAGAGTAGTTCTTACAAATTAGTTTAGTTGGAGAACATGTTTAAGCAAAACTCAACTCAGCGCCATACTCTAAGAGGTATACCACGTTTACTTTTTAGTCTATGGAGCTGGTTGAGGGCTTGTTTGTTTGCAGTTGTATGCAATTGTTTGCAATGTATGGCAGTTCTATATGTAAAATAGATTTATAGGGCATTGCTATTGTTTTATTAATTTATTTTTTACTTAAATTCCTGTTGCTTTTGATAGGTCAAATAAAGTAACATTTTTGAGCTTGTGATACCCTTTAATGGCTAACTGAATTGTTACAATGTTACAAGCATGCTTTCGGGAAAGCTTAGGTCCCTTCATCATTCATATAACTTTCTGAACACAGATTTTATAGACAATAAACATAGAGGTGATGCAGAAAATGTATACAAAACGACAATAGCTATAACAAAGTTTAAACAAGAGGCCCTTAATTAGATTACTTGGGCAGTGTTCTACTTAAAAAAAAATTCTTCTTTTACACTTTTTTACTTGTCCCTCTATGGGACTTAAACAAGTGTTATTACTTGTGCGCCAACTGATTATAACATTTAGTTTACACCCAAGACCAGCATTGTCTCTGAAAGGTCAGATGTCAATTATAGCTGACTCTCCACTGGCTTTTTATGCCAACTGATTCCGGTAATGAACTGATACAGCAATATTACTATTACATGTAGGACTACGAGCCTCAATACCTTTACCTCTGCTTGTACATGTACAGTGCTGCACAGCAAGGATTTGACATTATCGTAAATATTTATTTTTTTTCCCTAAGGTAACAAAATACAAAACAATTTTACACCGGCTCAAGTGCTGTGCATGTAAGTTTTAAAGTAAATAATAACTTATCTAAAATAAGTTTTTTAATGATAAGTATAATTATGTATATATATACAGGCAGTCCCCTACTTAAGGACACCCGACTTACAGTCAACCCATAGTTACAGACAGACCCCTCTGACCTCTGGTGAAGCTCTCTGGATGTTACTATAGTCCCAGACTGCAATGATCAGCTGTAAGGTGTCTGTAAGGAAGCTTTATTGATAATCCTTGGTTGCATTACAGCAAAAAATGTTTAAACTCCAATTGTCACTGGGGCCAAATTTTTTTTTGTCTGTATCTACAATTATAAAATATACAGTTTCGACTTACATACAAATTCAACTTAAGAACAAACCTCCGGACCCTATCCCGGGGACTGCCTGTATATATATATATATATATATATATATGTATATATTCATCATAGTTATAATAATCTTAAAATCGGTATGTGTGTCTTATTAAACTATAACCATTGAAAATGTTATAAGTGAGCATGAAACTAAATTCTAGATATAGACCTGTAAAACTAAAAGTACTGAATCTTATACTTTTTTTCACTCTGCTAGGGTCTTTAAGGTATTAACTTTGATGTGTTCCTACTTTGATTTCTGTTTCTAGGAGGTCCTACCTGGGGTGAATTCACCAGAACTCTAGAAGTGAAAAATGGTCAGATGAACTTCTAACATTGACTGATACTAAGAATAATAAAATACAAGACTTTTCATTTATTTAATTATTTCACTTTAGAATAAAAAAATAACTGCAACGTGTAAACTATATGCAATTAAAAAGGGATAATGTAAGAAAAAAGTTTAGTAAATTACACAAAAGTTTCGGAAGCCTGAAAGAATCTTATGAAGTGCTTATAAATGCTTCCATGTGAATCAATATCTAGATTTATAATGAGCATTATAACTCTACTGTGTAAAGAAAAAAATGCAACTTCAGTTCCTGGCCTCAAGCCATTGATACATAATTCCAACAAGCTTTAAATCTTAAATATGGCAAATTAAATATCTGCATTTATTAGCTTAATTTTTGGAAAAAATCCTGTCTCTCTCTCTCTCTCTCTCTCTCATTGTGTTGAGTGCAAAGAGTTTAAATTGAACTATAAACAGATGTCCTTACACTTGTTCTGGCTTCAAATAAATCCTATCTAAATGTTATATACAGTATAAAGTATGTTCTATACATGCTGTATGCAACAATCTGCCCCTGATAACATGCTAACCTTTTGTTCTACCAGGATTATATTCATCGTGATATTGATTTATGAGCCTGTTGACTATAGTCCAATTAATGAGAAAGATCAGCACAGGATTCATTTCATACTTTTCTAAGTGATTCCTACTGTATTTGTGGCTATCCAGTCACTATGATGTTAATTGCAGTCTTTCATTAAAGGTGGAATCATCCATAGTAAAAAGCAATTCAATATTTTACTTTATATGGCTCCTATTTTCTTTTGCGAAAGAAATGATTACACTTTTAGTCTAATTTTATCACTAGAAAATCCAAAGAATAGGGCTATGGCATTTAAAATGAATTCTGCTTCATAATATATAATATATCAATATATAAAAAATCCCTGCAAACTATTTTTCCTTGCTTGCGTTGTGATACATTTACTTGTTAAAACAATTGGATGAACAAAAAATATTGTATTACTGTCACATTCTCATTTCCTCATCATTTATTCCCCATAACAGCAAACATCATTAGCAGCCATGACCTCTGGTGTACAGTACACATTCATGAATTCTAGAATGGTAAGGATACTAGCAATGCATCATTGATATTCAGTTTGTATGAATAACAAAGCATAAATAATGAAAATCATTATTTACAAAGTAGAAAAACATACAGAAAGTATCAACTAGAAGTTTTTTTGGGTATTCAAAGTAGTTATATTCTTTAAAAATATTTAGAAATCTTCTTTAACCCCTTATCAAAGTGCACCGTAATAGTACGACGCGCGTTGGGTGCGGGTACATGGAAAGTGCTAACGGGCTGAGCCCTCTCCACAGCCAGTAAGTCTTTGCTGCATATTGCAGGTGGCTTCAAAAAGATAGCAGCACATGGTTGCCACCATCTTGACCACTGTGACGTCATCGGGGAGCAGCGACCGGTTTTTACCCATTCATTACAATGTGCGATTTGCACATTTTAATGTATGAGGATGGAAATCCCCATATACTGCTATACTGTAGTATAAAGTACCCTAGGGAGTCTGAAAAATAGTAAAAATAGTAAATATAAAAAAGTTTCGAAAAAAAATTATAATAAAAAAAATTTAATTCAAATTAGCGCCTTTCCCTAGAAATTATATAAATAAATATAAACAGTAAACATCATACTGTCCTAAAATGCCTATTCTATCAAAATATAATCATGGTTTGTCACTGTGCTTAACACCGTAATGGAAAATACGTTGAAAGTGGCACTTTTTTGGCATTTTCAAAAATATAAAAAATTCAATAAAAAGTGATCTAAAGGTCGTACAGTCCTAAAAATGGTAGCATTGCACCGACCCAAAGAATAATGTAGACATGTCATTTGGGGCATTCAGTGAAAGCAGTAAAATCCAAGCACACAAGAAAACGATGCAAATGCTTTTTCTCACCATTTTCACTGCATTCAATACCATCACTATGAATTACAATTTGTTACGTAGAAAACAAGCTGTCACACAGCTCTTGTAGGGTGTAGGGTCATGCTGGCTAGTAGGTAAATCTTTCTTGTCTCTTATAAAGGCTGTGGTTGTGGCGGGAGTGAAATAATGGAAATTAGATGTTAAATCCCTTGGTATAGCTAGTTTGTGGGAGTATAGTCTTCTAGCACTGAGATGGTTAGTTAGTGTGCTGGTGATGGAGAAATAAGATCAATGGGCACATGACTCACTAAGCATCTACTTGGTACCGTGTGCCAGTTAAAAAAGTCATTCTTAAAAACACATAAAAGAACTGATAATTTTAATAGTTGTTTTAGAAAGAATAAAAAAACAAAAACTATACTTAAAGTTGCTGTGATGTTGCAAAATTCGCCGTCGATGGCCACAAATGCTGGGGATGTAACCAAGTTAGCGCATCACACCTACATATATTTTGGACCTGTCCTCTGATCCAACCCTTCTGGGACAAAGTCACATGCAATATTAATGCTATCGCATCTATGAATATGAAACTCACCCCAGAGTTGGTCTTCTTAATAGGTCATGGACCCCCAAGAAGAACAACCTTCCCACTATCTTAGTTTAAGTCGCAAAGTACCTGTTCCCCTTACAATGGTTAAATGCACACCCATCCTTTTTTAGAGAAATTGGTTAACAATTGGCAACCTACAACATATGATATGCACGCATTGTGGCAATCTTTCCTCCAACAATACTAGTACTCTAAATGGCTACCTAAATAGGACCTATCTGACCTTCTTAACTAGGCCTTGTCCTTAGGTCTTCTGAACCTTCCTTTGCTTTGCCCCTTATATATCATCTCTCTTAGCTGTTAAGGGCTCCTGTTAATCTTGATGGACTCTCTAAGGAATAATGAAAAGAGCCTTCCCCCACTCTACCTCTCCTGTTCCTTTATCGCCTTCTTTTTGTTCCCTGTTACATCACAAATGATTTCTTGCTTCTCTTTCTTTGGAAAGCTTATGCTTGTTTAATGCTAGAAACTGTCTAGATGTACTTATTGTTAAACTATACAATGTTGTATATAGTGAAGCTTCCAATAAAAAATACTGCTATGTAATAAAATAGTATTAAAAAAAACACTAAAATAAGTCTCTTCAAAGATATTTAATAATAAGACTCCCCCGTATGCCCTTTAAAGCTTAAAATAAGATTTCAAATATTTGTGTGCCACCAAATCCCAACTATGGAGATAATGGCCAGGATTCATCAAAAGTAGTGCAATTTGCCTCAAGTATGTGCAAGGTGCTCCAGATTATTGACTACGGGCACACAGTCTTAAATTATCTGGCACACCCTGCACTGCTCTGGAAGAGTGCACAATTTTATTTAGCAGCACCTTTAACTCACAGCCTGCAACACAATTCTGTCGAGTCGTTATATTAAATGTGTCACAAACTCAGACTAAGCACTAACACGCCCCTTTAAGGTGCACATTTATTCTGTCTTGTCGGTACAGTGCACCCGCAAGGCAAAACTGCTGCAAACACTTCTAAAATACATGTGTAAGCTCGGAAGACGTTTTTTTCAGTGCAAAGTACGACAGAAAACTGGTGTAGCCAATTTAATTCAACATGTCCTACTTTTAAATGTGTTCAATGAATATGTATACTTATTATTTGCCCTGACTGCTATTTCTAGTGAGCATGTAATACATTTTTATGACTTTGGATTGTTTGTGCTGTTGACATTTTTGTTTTTCTTTGAACTTTAGCTATTATTTAAAACCCCTTAGCGCTCTGCGCCGTAGCTGTACTGCGCTGAGTCCCGCGAATAGCGCTCAGCGCAGTACAGCTACTGCGCAGAGACGATGCCGGTTCAGCGCTGTATAGCAGCCGAACCGGCATCGTTAGCCGCGGGATTTCAACGGTAATCTACCGTTGACATCCCCGGCTAACACCCGCGGTCGGAGTGGGCTCCGATCGCGGGTGTTTAACCCGTTAAATGCCGCGGTCAACGCGACCGCGGCATTTAACATGCCTTCTGGGGGTCTTTACCCCACGATCGCCCCCCCCCGCACCGTTTTCGGGGGGGCCGATCGCTGTTTTGGCACCTCTGGGGTCCGACTGGGACCCCAGAGAAGCCTGGAGGGTTTACCTTTAAGATGGCGTCTGTGACGTCATCTTAAAGGCAAAGTGTCAGCCTATGCATCTGCATAGGCTGGCACTGATAATACCCTGCAATACATTAGTATTGCAGAGTATTATCAAGAACAAGCAATCAGATGATTGCTTGTTCATATCCCATGGTGGATCATGTAAAAAAATGTAAAAAAAATGTTTTTCAATAAAAAATTACTTTATAAATCACTAAAAATGCCCATAAGCCCCAAAACATATAAAGAGACATATAACACTCAAAAAAGTCTAAATCATAACAAAAACCCCACATATATAGTATCATCGCGTCCGTAACAATCCATAGAATAAAACTAAATAACTATTGAACCCATATGATGAACGCCGTAAAAAAAAAACGTTAAAAACCCGCCAAAAATTATGATTTTTACCTATTATATCCCACTAAAAATGCAATAAAAAGTGATCAACAAAACATATGTACTCCAGAATGATATTGTTGCAAAGAACAACATGTCCCGCAAAAAACAAGCCATCAACCAGCTCTGTAGCCAAAAACGTAACAATGTTATGCCACTTGGAAGACGGCGATGCAAAAATGATAGATTTTTCCCCACATTAGGGTTTTATTTGGCAAATTTAGTAAAACCTAAGAAAAAATATTCATGTCTGGTATCCCCGTAATCGTATCGACCCATAGAATAAAGATAACATGATTATTAGGCTATACGGTGAACACAAAAAAAAAAAAAGTAAAAAATCCAGTACAGAATTGATGCTTTTCTACTCATGACCTCAAAAAAAGTTCCAAAATTTTCAACAATAGGTGATACCAACCCCAAAATGGTAACACTGGAAAAAGCATCTCGTCCCGCAAACAAAATGCCGTCACATGGCCCCAATAACGGAAAAGCAAAAATTTTATAGCCTTCAAAAGCGGGCAACCAGAAAACTAAAATCCTGGCAGCTGCAGGGTGCTCCTTCCCTTCTGCGCCTTGCTGTGCCCCCATAACACAAGTAATGTCCACATGTGGGGGGTCTCTGCACTCAGGAGAAATTGTAGAACAAATTTTATGGTGAGTTTTCTCTTTTTATCTTTTGGAAATGTGTAAATTATGGTGCTAGATGAACGTATAACCGACAAAATTTGACCATTCTAAATTTCACCGCCATTTTGATTCAATTACTATGAAGATATCAAGGGGTTAACAATCTTTGTAAATGCTGTTTCTGATAGTTTGAGGGGTGCAGATTTGAAAATGGGTTGGTTATATAGGGGGTTTTGTTGCTAAATATGTAAAATTTGATTTCAAACAGTATTTATCCCCAAAATAGTCAATTCCGAAAATACGGAAAATCGCTATTCGATTTGTAGGCCGCGTGACGTCAAAATAAATTATCCAAACATTTCAAAAATTATGAAAATGTAAAGTAGACAAATGGGAAATGTTATTCTGCAAGTTATTTAGGTGGTAAATTTATCTGCCTGAAAACGCGGTGATTTTGAATTTCGAAAATGGCAAATTTTTCTAAAAATTCATCATTTTTTTCTTTTTTTTGTAAATAAACGCAAAACGTATCAGCCAAAATTTACCACTAAAATGAAGTACAACATGTGGGGAAAAAACAATATCAGAATCGCTTTGATAAGTAACAGTGTTCAAAAGTTATAACCATATAAAGAGACGCAGGTCAAATTTAAAAAAAAAGTTGCGAGCCTTAACCTGCAAACAGGCTGCGTCCTTAAGTGGTTAAGATAAATATTTCTTTCTTTCCAGCAAACCTTTATGTTGTGATATTGACTTAAGCATTTATAAAAAAAATCCTCATCGAGTGTTTAACATATATCTTGGACAGAGCATTTAATAGTATTGCACCTACCAACAAAGATATTCTAATGGTTCTTATGCAAATTAATAGGCAAATATTGCACTGCACTGTTAACTGTAAAAAAGATTAAGACAATACCTTGCTTCCATATGAAATTCCTATCCTCTTCTTGAAAAGATGAAATAAGAATATGCATAAATTAATGGCAGTCATAGCGCTAACCCAAAAATAGATGGACCCCTGTAGCTTACAACATTGAGCCGTGACAACCTAAGACCTTTAATTGCATGAAATATATTAATGAGGCTTCTGAATGGGAAATCTTGAATCTAAGACAAATAAGTGTTCATTCATAATCTTATGAGTTTTACCTACAAATGTTTGACTCCTCACATGCAAGCACAGTGAAATGTCATTGTTGTAAATGTCTTTTTCTTCCATTGTAAAAATAGTAGCAATGCTATAGACTATTAGGAAACATGTAAGAAAATAATAAAATTACTTTATAAACTGAATGCAAGCTATCCCTGGTTGTCACCATGATAAAAGATAACTTCAAGGAACATCTGCACATTTCATTGGTTTGAATCAGGGCAAGAAAAGCAAATCCTTTCATGAAAGGCATATCATTTCAAGGCCTTGACATTGGCACCTGGAATTTGAACTTATGATATCAGAGACCTTAAGGCATCAAAGTCCAAGAAAAAGATAGCTTCTTTCTTATCTATTGCCCAGCTTTAACTTTGTTGTATTTTAGTATAGCCAACTGTTCTTTTTCTGTCTGGGTATTATTTAAACAAAAGTTTATAAATACTTTAAAGTATATTGCTACTGCTATTACTACTTTCTATGTCTACTACCGCTACGCTTCTTAAATCCACATAAATCTAATGCAGAATAATTGTAGCTAATTTGTAATGTAGACTTGAGGGGGATATACTGTATGTTTTTTGTTGAACTTTGCACCTAATGTTTTGTTTCAGAGTTTTAGGTTTGTATATGTAACATCTACATATACAAAGATCTTCCTCTGTCCATGGATAGCAGATTAGTTAGCATTGTCACTTTTGTGTTTGCTGTGTGTGAACTGTGGCTATGTTTCTACTGTGTTTCATTGAGCAATACCCAGCTCTGTCCAGCATAGGGTTACTAGTCTGATGGGCAGCTTCTCCAGTCCAGGAACTGCTTTATATACCTGTCAAGTTCCATTACACCCTGCTGGTTATATTGCTATTTCTCAACTTTGTGACTTGCCAGGGCTATTGCTTATTCTGGTTTATTGATCGTGGCTATTAAATTACTGACTACCCCTTTTGGACTCTGTTTCTGTACTGTATACGCTATCCCAGTTGTGACCCGGACCCCTGACCTCGCTTTCTGTGTTATTCATTTGTAAGTCTTGTTCTGTGGCTAATGAAGGTACTGTCTTCGTGGCTGTCCCGTATGACCTATGATACTTACTAATGTAAGAAGCAGCTGAGGGCACAGGGAGGACAGACAAGACAATGCAACAAAAAAAAAGACTTACAAATAAATAACACCGGAAGTGAGGTCAGGGGTTGGGACACAACGAAGATAGTGTGCATGGTACAGAAACAGAGTCCAAAAGGGATAGTCAATAGTTCAATAGCCGAGATCAATAAACCAGAATAAGTACAGACAAGTAACAAAGCTGAGAAATAGTAGGGTGTGGCTCAATCAATCTGAACTCAGCAAAAACCTTAGCCACACACAGCAAACACAAACTCATACAAAAATGAATGCCACCTAATCTGTCATCCACAGTGTAACATTCCAGAGTGTGGACGGGGACTCTCTAAGCAGACACATAATGATCCACCCAGTCCTGTAGGGTGTATCAGTGTACAGGTTTATATACACTTTCATCTGGCTTCTGACATTGTACTAACACACTGACACATAGAAGGAAAGATGATACAGATGATGAGATGCATGAGATGCCTATAACACAGAGGCTGACAGACTTTTACACTGTTACACTTTTAGCTCTGCTACATCTGTGTTCTCACAGATATGTGCCTACCTCCCCCTTCCCCTGGATCACTTATCACCTTGTAATTTGCAGTTTGCAGCTCCTCTCTGCTCACAATGTGTTGGCAGGAAGTGAATCAGTGAGAGTCAGTTTGAGATCGGTGCTAAAACTGCAGGGGACGTGGCTACAGGCTCAGAGCAGAAAGACACAGAAACTCAGCAAGCACGACTGTCACACAGAAATCGAAGATGGCAGCACGAACCTTAAGTAAGAAGTTAAAGGGTTGTGTCTATGGGCAACTGAAATTGTGTACAGCAGGACCGAAGAGACAGGTTGGACTGGGAAATGCTGTATTTTTTTTAATAACAGTGAATTAGAGAATGTGTTATTTTGTTATCCTGAGTACATATAAGTAACTTGTGTTCAGGGGAATACCGCTTTAAGTGTCTTCAAAGAGTTAAAAGTTTTTTTTTGCAATCACATTTGAGTTCACTTCTGTGAAAAAACTAATTCCTAACAAGGAAGATGGAGAGATTATTGACATTTCAAAGTAAAACAAATGTGCTTTACTATAAACATGTATACAAAAAAAGCCCACAGAAACAGAACACAGCAGACATCACTCTGAGACAGACAGGTCAAAATAAGATAGAATGTTTGCAAGGGTTGACAATCCTTGACCTGGCCACCTGACTGTTCAGCCTCTTCCTGTGACCTGTGCCGGATCTTTGTGCTTCTATGCCTTTGAGAAAGCTTTGTTCCAAGCCCGTTGCGATTATCCTAATGCCCTGTTGTGACCTTGATTCCGTTCCTGACTTTGCTCCTGTGCCGTCTATACTGACTGACCGCTCCGGTGACTCTGCGGCTTTCCACGGCTACTCCGGCCTCCCCTGAGGCCACTCCAGAGTCTCCACCGGCCTCCCCTGAGACCGCTCCAAAGTCTACACCGGCCTCCCCTAAGGCCGCTCCAGAGTCTCCACCGGCCTCCCCTGAGGCCGCTCCAGAGTCTCCACTGGCCTCCCCTGAGACCGCTCCAGAGTCTCCACCGGCCTCCCCTGACTGATCCTGCAACAGAAGATTCTTTCAGTAAGGACTGACTGTAGAAACAACATTTGCAAATGACAAAATCTGCTACCCCCTTCCTCAGCTGAGCATAAAAGGCCTCCCCTGAGGCCGCTCCAGAGTCTCCAACGGCCTCCCATGAGGCCGCTCCAGAGTCTCCACCAGCCTCCCCTGAGGCCGCTCCAGAGTCTCCACCGGCCTCCCCCACTGGCCTCCCCTGACTGATCCTGCAACAGAAGATACTTTCAGAATGGACCGACTGTAGAAAAAACATTTGCAAATGACAAAATCTGCTGCCCCCTTCCCCAGCTTAGCATAAAAGTCCTCCCCTGAGGCCGCTCCAGAGTCTACACCGGCCTCCACTGAGGCAGCTCCAGAGTCTCCACCGGCCTCCCCTGAGGCCGCTCCGGTGTGCCAAGAGCCGACCCAGCCTGCAGCTTCCCAAGTCTTCTCGGTGCCGTCTCCCCTACTAAGGTGTCTCATCACCAAGAAGAATTGGAGGAGGCGAATAAAGAAGAACAGCGAGCTGAAGAAGAGGAGAAGAGGGGCCCTAAAGGGGGGTACTGTCACAGGTGATCCCGTGATCCATGTTGCAGATCGCGGGTGCACCCGTGCTCCAATATGCGCTGCCCTGCTGCCCTCGTCTGTACTCACCTCTCCAGGCTCCTGGCTCCGCTCCGGTCCTGGCCTGTGGTCCACCCGCCTCCTTCCTTCCAGGCTGTGTGCTCCCGCTCAAGGGCACGTGTGCCCAAGAATTTTAAGGGCCAGCGTCCTCCTTATTGGCGCTGGCATTCCTGGCTCGGCTATGTAGCCTGGTGACTCCCAACATCCCCTGCCGGATCTTCAGGTCATTCGCCTGAAGAGAAAGCCTACTTGAGCATTTCCAGACACTTCTGTGATTCCAGAGCGTTTCCAGACGCCTCTGAATTTCCTGAGCGTTTCCAGATGCCTCCGTTTTCCTATGGTACTCCCGTGTTCCTGTGGTGTTCCCGTGTTCCAATCCTGTGGCGGTCCTGTAATCCTAGGCAGTCCTGTAATCCTGTGGCGGTCCTGTATTCCTTTGGCGGTCCTGTAATCCTGTGGCAGTCCTGTAATACTCTGGTGGTCCGGTTATCCTAGTGTTCTTCCGAGGTCCTGACAGCCATCCATCTGAGGTCCTGCCATCCTGAGGTCCTGCCATCCCGAGGTCCTACCATCCCGAGGTCCTGCCTTCCCAACGTCCTGCCTTCCTGAGGTCCTGCCTTCCCGAAGTCCTGCCTTCCCGTGGTCCTGCCTGCCCTGTGTCCCTACCTTGGCTTCCACCCTGGGCCCAGTCGCACCCGTGGAGTGACCTGGTGGCTCCCAGCCGCAGCAAGACCATCCCGCTTTTCGGCGGGCTCTGGCAAAGATTAGGAGTCCACTTAGACTCTGCTCCCGGGTTGCGGCTGGCATCGTTATCTCCCGCAGTGGTCCAGGAAGTCCACTGACTTTAGTCCCAAGGGACTATTCCCATAGACTGTGACAATGTCCTTTTGGCCTCAAAGTGAACTATACAGTTCAGTAGTTTCCTCACCACCAAGAATCTGTACGTACTGTACAGCTTCCCAACCACAGCATACAGCAATTGGCAACTCACATATAATGTTTTCCCAGGAGCAGATAGAGAGACTCCTCTTGTGCACCTTCTGATGTTTTAAAGCAAAACCTCAGAGTAGTGACGAGGCCCAACTCTCCATACTGCAGCAGCCAGGTCCTCCAGATAAGGTTTTGGCTTCCTAGAATGTGTAGGACAGAAACCTAGGGGAAATTTATAAAGCCTTTTAGACTTTTCCCCTGGTCCTTTCACAGATGGTAAAAATGTGATTCCCTAGAAAGACTGGCACATAGGCATCCCAAAGCCCATTAATTTAAGCTCCTTCCCACCCACTAGCTTGTGATGTCCCAGAGAGGAGGTTGTTCATATGGTAATGCAGTAAAGCTGCTATGCAAATTGGGGGGCACAGCAATAAAATTTACAAGGGTGATATACCTAAATTCCCTGACGCTATGCTGTTAAAGGGTGCTCATAGTTATGAATTATGTACATGCTATTTGGAAATAGACTGGAGATCAGAATTACGATGTATGTTTTCAAAAAAAATTTCAGAGATAATGTTATCTCCATTGATCAACATTTTCGACATTACTACATTAATAACCGTTATTATATTTAAATAGATTGGACATTTTGGGATGCGGTGATGCCTAACATGTGTATTATTTTTACTGTGTATTTATATTTGTATCAGTTCTAGGAAAAGGGGGGTGATTTGAATTTTTAGGGTTTTTTTTTTAATTTATTTATTTTTCTACTATTTTTAAACCCCCTAGAGCAGTGGTGGTGAACCTGTGGCACGGGTGCCAGAGGTGGCACTCAGAGCCCTTTCTGTGGGCACCCAACATAGAGTTTGCCAGACAGGACTCAGGGCTTTCTCCTGTGGTCCAATGCAGCCCAGGACGTGCCATGCTGAGCACCATTTTAAAGCATCTGTGGACAGATATTATTTTTGGAGCGTCTGCTTTGGGAACCCTGATTGTTCCTCTTCAGGGGTCCCTGAATCTAAGTTCTCCATCATCTTTCTATTGTCTTGGTGAACTCAGGACACCAATACGATTGAAACCTGTGATACAGCAGGGATCAATAAGTTACTGCTTACATTGTCATGTTGGCACTTTTCAACATATAAGTGGTTTTTGGTTGTACTATGGGCACTCTATCTCCAAAAGGTTCGCCATCACTTGACCCAGGGTAATTAAACCCTAGGTTATCATCGTTCATCCTACCATATACTGCCATACTACAGTATGGCAGTATATGGAGATTTTGCACATCATCTATTGATAGCCTAAAACAAGACAGCCTCTGGTCTTTGTGTGTCCCGAAGCTGTCATAGCAACGGATCACCGCTACTAGCACCAGAAGCGACTATGCGAGCCAAGACGGCAGTGCCCGCACCCAGCCGGATTAACATTCGCGATCAATGCTAGCAATAGCGGTGCAATATGCAGCAACTACTTACCCGCTATAGAGAGGGCTCAGCCCGTGAGCCCTCTCCAATCAGCTACAGTCGACGCATGACAAACTAGGGGATAAAGAAAAGGGATAAAGACAATTTGAGTAAGTGTCTTTAGCACGCTTACATTTCAGCACTATAACCCTGAAACAGGATCTTATTTTTATTAACACTGAAAATCATTCAATCTGGACAACACTGCTTGATAACAATAATATGTAAATGATACTTGGGCACTCCTATAAAAGTCATCCAAGCCACTTAGTGCTCCCTCAGCTTATAATTATTCATGCCTCTTGCTGGCACTTATTCCACCTCCTCCCTGATGTAAGCAACTCTCAGGCAGGAGAATGGGAGGGAGAGACATGGATAATTATAAGCTGAGGGAACGCTAAATAGCTTGGATGACATCCACAAGAGCAACCAAGCCTCAATTTACATATTTTTATTAAGTGATTTTCTCCAATTTCGAAGATTTTTAGTGCTAATGAAGATAAGATCCTGTTTCAAGAACATCCAAAAAAGCTTATTTGGACATGTGGACCTTACACATTAATCTTAGGCCAACAAGTTGTTGTAATGCATCCTTCATGCCATTCCATAGAACCATCACTTTGTTTTATAACATAACCAAATGTCAATATCCACATACCTTATATGGCCTCTCTCCTCCGACCATCCCAGATACCGGAGACAAACCTCCCTTTCAATGGGTTTAGACCCAGTAAGGATTGTAAAGAGATTGTAAAAAGGCACAGTAATTTAAATCCATCTGTTTCAATCTCACTGCCTCCAATACTGCAACATTCTTCCCTTGTCAGACAATTGATAATAATTGTTTATGCAAGAGCGCAGGTATGGACTAGAGGATATGTGTGTTTCTGCTATAAGGATGTGTTACTACGACTGTTCACTTATGCACTAGAGGTACTTGTGTTACTTTATTGTCATTGTGAATTTGATCTGATCAATGCAGTACTATATACTCATTGATATACTTTATATATGTGTATATACAGTATATGGATAAATATATGTCAGTTTATACCTTGTTTAGGAAGGCTCTTATTGGAGATGAAATGTTGCACACATGTGAATATATCTATCAAGAATTTTTTTTTCGGTTGTACTTTCTTTGACGACTTTTCATTTAGGACTGATGATTTTGGAATCTTTGACAAGCATTCCAACGGTCTGCAGTTATCCAGAATAATTATGGAAATGTATTAATTACATTGATTTGTAGCTATGGAAATGCACTTATGCTTGCAGAATTTAGGTTTTCAATACAATTTATAACCATCATTGTTATATTTTAACATGTTATTAACCGATATACTTCAAATTATTAACATTTTTCAAATTATGCGTAAATGACTGGAAATATTTAATGAGAACTCATAAGGACCAAATGTGTATCATTTCAGAAGCTATGAAGCAGAATAATCCATTAATTTGTATTTCATTTCGGTTTAATGTATTTTAAGCTTAGGAACATTGCTCTTAATGGAAAACAACATCTAATATTTCCGGATTTTCTAATTTTTTTGTCATATGATTTACAATAATTTCACTATTTGACATTTGAGACTTGTCTATAAGAGCAAAGTAGAAATTTGCATGCCAATGTGAAATCTGAGATAAAACCTAAGAGTTAGCATTACATACATGGATCCAAAATAGGCATTTAAACATTTTTTTTTTTACCACAGTACCACAATTCTCTGCAGTTTATGTATATTATGGAAGCACCCCTGCTTTCACTTTGGTGGAGTTGACATGCAACTTAATACTAAAATGTAGGGAATTTATTTATTTATTATGGATTTTTCATAAAGTGGGTTTTACTGGAGAACACATGGCCTTAACCCCTTAATGCCTGTTTTTTACTCCACATCTTCCAAAACCAGAAGTTTTTTATATTTCTGATTACAGGTGATGGAGGACTAAAGGTTGATCATCTCCTAGGGATATGTAGAAGCTAAGTTATTTGGGACAATTCCCTTGCAGAACGGTGATTAGTCTTAGGCTTCATGTATGCGTCTGTAAATGGCAGCCATGAGCTAGCCACAAAAAACAGCAGCTAACTCATGGCCACCATAGAGATGCATTGTGTATGTCTGAGCTGGGTGGCTGCACCACAAAATATAGAGCAGATCCAATCCCTTCCCGACTGATGCAGTGCTCGCCCCTCTCCACCCTGCTTGCTGTACATGGACTATACTAAGTACATTTTGTTCACAAACTCAAAAAAGCACCACTATAATTATGAGGCTGTGACAATCAAAACAGAAACCCACTTATGTGAACACAACCTCAGTCATAACATAATTTCCAAACCCCAAACTTTGATTCTAAAAATACAACATCTTTATTGGTATACCCTTATAAAAAAACTCTGTGTGTTCACTATTCTTTTTTAGTTTTGAGAGCTTAATAAAGATGTACTGTATAAACCTATACTTCATAAAGATTTGTAACATTTAAATAAAAATAAATCCCTATGGAATAAATCCCTATAATAATAAATCCCTATGGAATATGATGGTGCTATATATAAAGATTATTATTATTATTATTAATGATAACTCAATGTTTATTGTGCATTTGAGTTTTGACTTTATTCTTTCCTTCTCTTCCATTGGATATATAATGCATGGAAGAGCATTGGCTTATTTGTGCCATGAGAACAGGCCAGTAGGCCATCTTGCCTAATCTGACTTCAGTTTCTGGAGTAGAATTCTTTTTTATGCTTGTTCAACTTACCTTTGTGATTGAATTTACAAACATCTGATTGAGGTCCCCCAAAAGGCAAAAGGTGCTATCTCCGATGGGGTGTTATATATAGAGATGAGAAGACCCAAACTTTCTGTACAGGCCCACAGCTCAGGCGCATCCTATTCATCTCTTGTTATACATAATGCCATTGCTTCCAACATTTGCATCATAATACTGAAGATTGATAACCTACTACAAATATTGTGCTGTTTTTGCTGTTAGTAGTATTTTTGGATATTTCATTTTTTGCCCTGTCTAAAAATCACAGGATATTGTAGAAAACGGCTGTGGAAAAAGTACTGTTAAAATGAGAGTTGAGCTCTTCAGGCAGCTACTTAAATATCGCTTAAGATGCAATGATTGGCATCAGGTGTTCACAGTTCATTAGCAACAGCAGCATATTATGTCACTTCAGATGCCAGCTTGTCACAACCTAATCACAAAATTAAAGACGCAGACAACTATAAATCTAGCATGTGGGTTCTAAACATCATACTTCTTGTACTGGAAAAATAATATATTTAATCTGTGACTGCTTTGTAACTAGAAGAAATACGAAACAAAATTAAGCTTGGTGACAGTTTCGAGGGAAAAGTAAATATTTAAAGAAAAAAGACAGAAAAAGCTAATTTTGTGAATAAACCTATTTTTCTGTACTATAAACTTTGCAAAACTGACTAATTATGTAAAATGTTTATGGCAATGTGTGAAACATTCAAACTATAGCCTAAGATTTCAAGCAGTTTATATATTGAACACAATTCCTATCACTTATAAAAAAAATAGACATAAAATGAACAAACTGCAACCTAAAACTTGAAGATGTATACAAAACAAATTAATTCATACACATTTCAAAATTAAAATGAAGCAGAAGTCAACTTTATATATTTTTGTGATGTTAGGAGAAAAAGTTGCGCTATCCAGATATTTAGTTATGAGAGCGCTGTGCTCACATAAACGAACTCTAGTACCGTCAGCAAGACAAAGAAAATAGTATGTATATATTTCTGGGCAAAGGGGATAGAGAATAGAGTAATAGTAATAAAGAAACTGAACAAAGTAATAAAGTAAATGTCTATTATGTTAGGTGGGGATCCCAGATTTAGGTTCAAGAAGGGAGCATGTCAGGTCACATCCTCTTTCACCTCTCCCACTTTTAAAACCTAAACTATTTTATGTCAACAGCAACGGTAGTGTCAGCTCACCTGGATCGTTGATTTTGCACCCGTGTGGATCAGTGTAGCACGGACTCTATTACGCCTCCTCCGGATTGTGAGTAACTTAAAAACGCCATGTCCAGCTTCACGAACACAGATCCACTTGCGTTTTTGGTAAAAGCAAATATTCTTTATTGTTCAATTCCATAGACAATGTAAAAATCGCATGGAGTCATCACTCAAATCAATGAATAATCGCCCACGCGTTTCGGGTAGGTACTCTACCCTTATTCATGGCTGGCTTGAGATATGTTGCTGATGAACTCAAATAGTGGCGTGTGCCATCACGTGATAGGACCTTGGACGGAAATGTCAGATGTGATGGGATCTGACGTTTCCGTCCAAGGTCCGATCATGTGATGGCACACGCCACTATTTGAGTTCATCAGCAACATATCTCAAGCCAGCCATGAATAAGGGTAGAGTACCTACCCGAAACGCGTAGGCGATTATTCATTGATTTGAGTGATGACTCCATGCGATTTTTACATTGTCTATGGAATTGAACAATAAAGAATATTTGCTTTTACCAAAAACGCAAGTGGATCTGTGTTCGTGAAGCTGGACATGGCGTTTTTAAGTAAACTATTTTATCTGCTACCACTCATCATACATAAGGCTAATGAGATACATTGGATTAGACGAGTTCCCAATTACAATATTACACTCACTAAACAAGCAATCAATTTAGATACTAACTTTTCTGAGTTATAGATAATTGTTGGAAGTGACAAACTTCATTTGAGCAATTCCCCGTTATCACCTGACACCCAGTGTAACCAGCTTAGCCAGTTTTGATCAGTCACTACCGTGAATCTGCACCCATTCAATTACAGATGTAACTTCTGCAAGACCCATACTGTAGTTAAGCATTTCTTCTCTTCTGTGGCATATGTCGTATCCCTTGGTAGAAGCTTACTGCTCGGATAAATGATGGAATGTTCCTACACCTTGGTGTTAACTTGGCTGAGCACTGCACTTTGTAAGACTGGTGAGTAGAGATGAGCGAACATGCTCGTCCGAGCTTGATGCTCGGTCGAGCATTAGGGTACTCGAAACTGCTCGTTACTCGGACGAATACTTCGCCCGCTCGAGAAAATGGCAGCTCCCGCCGTTTTGCTTTTTGGCGGCCAGAAACAGAGCCAATCACAAGCCAGGAGACTCTGCACTCCACCCAGCATGACGTGGTACCCTTACACGTCGATAGCAGTGGTTGGCTGGCCAGATCAGGTGACCCTGGGATAGACTAGCCGCTGGCCGCGCTGCTCGGATCATTCTGTCTCTGGATGCCGCTAGGGAGAGAGCTGCTGCTGGTCAGGGAAAGCGTTAGGGTGTTCTATTAGCTTACTGTTAGGCAGGAGTGATTCTCAAAGAACCCAACAGCCCTTCTTAGGGCTACAATAACGTTCTACTTTTTTTATTTTAATTTGCATCTTTTACCATTTTGTGAGGAATTAGCAGGGGGACTTGCTACCGTTGTGTTTAGCTCTTAGTGGCACACATATCCATAGCAAAGACCGAAGTGGGAAAATTCAGTAGGGGTTGGATTTCTATTAGGCAATAACTCAGTGTCATCTCATCTGGCATAGTAGTGTGCTTCCTTTGATACTTGGCTAGAAAATAGCCATAGGAGAATACAAACAGCTTCTTGAAGCCTACAGTAGCGTTCTATATATTTGATTTCTGGTTGATCTGCTGGTGGCTTTAGTTTCTGCAGTGCATGTACTTGCCAATTCTGAGCAATTTGTAGTGAGACTTGCGACCGCTGTGTTCTGCGCTTAGTGGCGCACATATCCATAGCAAAGGCTGAAGTGGGAAAATTCAGTAGGGGTTGGATTTCTATTAGGCACTAACTCAGTGTCATCTCATCTGGCATAGTAGTGTGCTTCCTTTGATACTTGGCTAGAAAATAGCCATAGGAGAATACAAACAGCTTCTTGAAGCCTACAGTAGCGTTCTATATATTTGATTTCTGGTTGATCTGCTGGTGGCTTTAGTTTCTGCAGTGCATGTACTTGCCAATTCTGAGCAATTTGTAGTGAGACTTGCGACCGCTGTGTTCTGCGCTTAGTGGCGCACATATCCATAGCAAAGGCTGAAGTGGCAAAATTCAGTAGGGGTTGGATTTCTATTAGGCAATAACTCAGTGTCATCTCATCTGGCATAGTAGTGTGCTTCCTTTGATACTTGGCTAGAAAATAGCCATAGGAGAATACAAACAGCTTCTTGAAGCCTACAGTAGCGTTCTATATATTTGATTTCTGGTTGATCTGCTGGTGGCTTTAGTTTCTGCAGTGCATGTACTTGCCAATTCTGAGCAATTTGTAGTGAGACTTGCGACCGCTGTGTTCTGCGCTTAGTGGCGCACATATCCATAGCAAAGGCTGAAGTGGGAAAATTCAGTAGGGGTTGGATTTCTATTAGGCAATAACTCAGTGTCATCTCATCTGGCATAGTAGTGTGCTTCCTTTGATACTTGGCTAGAAAATAGCCATAGGAGAATACAAACAGCTTCTTGAAGCCTACAGTAGCGTTCTATATATTTGATTTCTGGTTGATCTGCTGGTGGCTTTAGTTTCTGCAGTGCATGTACTTGCCAATTCTGAGCAATTTGTAGTGAGACTTGCGACCGCTGTGTTCTGCGCTTAGTGGCGCACATATCCATAGCAAAGGCTGAAGTGGCAAAATTCAGTAGGGGGTTGGATTTCTATTAGGCAATAACTCAGTGTCATCTCATCTGGCATAGTAGTGTGCTTCCTTTGATACTTGGCTAGAAAATAGCCATAGGAGAATACAAACAGCTTCTTGAAGCCTACAGTAGCGTTCTATATATTTGATTTCTGGTTGATCTGCTGGTGGCTTTAGTTTCTGCAGTGCATGTACTTGCCAATTCTGAGCAATTTGTAGTGAGACTTGCGACCGCTGTGTTCTGCGCTTAGTGGCGCACATATCCATAGCAAAGGCTGAAGTGGGAAAATTCAGTAGGGGTTGGATTTCTATTAGGCACTAACTCAGTGTCATCTCATCTGGCATAGTAGTGTGCTTCCTTTGATACTTGGCTAGAAAATAGCCATAGGAGAATACAAACAGCTTCTTGAAGCCTACAGTAGCGTTCTATATATTTGATTTCTGGTTGATCTGCTGGTGGCTTTAGTTTCTGCAGTGCATGTACTTGCCAATTCTGAGCAATTTGTAGTGAGACTTGCGACCGCTGTGTTCTGCGCTTAGTGGCGCACATATCCATAGCAAAGGCTGAAGTGGCAAAATTCAGTAGGGGTTGGATTTCTATTAGGCAATAACTCAGTGTCATCTCATCTGGCATAGTAGTGTGCTTCCTTTGATACTTGGCTAGAAAATAGCCATAGGAGAATACAAACAGCTTCTTGAAGCCTACAGTAGCGTTCTATATATTTGATTTCTGGTTGATCTGCTGGTGGCTTTAGTTTCTGCAGTGCATGTACTTGCCAATTCTGAGCAATTTGTAGTGAGACTTGCGACCGCTGTGTTCTGCGCTTAGTGGCGCACATATCCATAGCAAAGGCTGAAGTGGGAAAATTCAGTAGGGGTTGGATTTCTATTAGGCACTAACTCAGTGTCATCTCATCTGGCATAGTAGTGTGCTTCCTTTGATACTTGGCTAGAAAATAGCCATAGGAGAATACAAACAGCTTCTTGAAGCCTACAGTAGCGTTCTATATATTTGATTTCTGGTTGATCTGCTGGTGGCTTTAGTTTCTGCAGTGCATGTACTTGCCAATTCTGAGCAATTTGTAGTGAGACTTGCGACCGCTGTGTTCTGCGCTTAGTGGCGCACATATCCATAGCAAAGGCTGAAGTGGGAAAATTCAGTAGGGGTTGGATTTCTATTAGGCACTAACTCAGTGTCATCTCATCTGGCATAGTAGTGTGCTTCCTTTGATACTTGGCTAGAAAATAGCCATAGGAGAATACAAATAGCTTCTTGAAGCCTACAGTAGCGTTCTATATATTTGATTTCTGGTTGATCTGCTGGTGGCTGTAGTTTCTGCAGTGCATGTACTTGCCAATTCTGAGCAATTTGTAGTGAGACTTGCGACCGCTGTGTTCTGCGCTTAGTGGCGCACATATCCATAGCAAAGGCTGAAGTGGGAAAATTCAGTAGGGGTTGGATTTCTATTAGGCACTAACTCAGTGTCATCTCATCTGGCATAGTAGTGTGCTTCCTTTGATACTTGGCTAGAAAATAGCCATAGCAATAGGATAGGATTGTTTGGTTCTAAAAACTCAAAAAAAAACAAAAAACACAAAAAAAAACAAAAAACACAAAAAAACACAAAAAAAAACAAAAAAAAGTAAAAAAAAAAAAAAAGTTATAACTCTCATTTTAAAAATGTTTAACCCCAGGGCTAGGGGTAGAGGACGAGGGCGGGGACGTGGGCGTCCAACTACTGCAGGGGTCAGAGGCCGTGGTCCTGGCCGGGGTGAGACACCACCTGCTGATGAGGGAGCAGGGGAACGCCGCAGAGCTACACTCCCTAGGTTCATGTCTGAAGTTACTGGGACTCGTGGTAGAGCACTGTTGAGGCCAGAACAGTGCGAACAGGTGATGTCGTGGATTGCTGACAATGCTTCGAGCAATTTGTCCACCACCAGTCAGTCTTCCACGCAGTCCACCCATGTCACCGAAATCCCCACTCCTCCAGCTCCTGCACCTCAGCCTCCTCCCCCCCAGTCTGCCCCCTCCCAGGAAAATTTGCCATTTGAACCGGCATACTCTGAGGAACTGTTTTCTGGACCCTTCCCACAGTCACAAACCACTTGTCCGGTTGCTGCTGAGCAATTTTCCGATGCCCAGGTTTTCCACCAGTCACAGTCTGTGGGTGATGATGACCTTCTTGACGTAGTGGAAGTGTGTAAAGAGGTGTCCGACGATGAGGAGACACGGTTGTCAGACAGTGGGGAAGTTGTTGTCAGGGCAGGAAGTCCGAGGGGGGAGCAGACTGAGGGATCGGAGGATGATGAGGTGACAGACCCAAGCTGGGTTGAGAGGCCGGGTGAACACAGTGCTTCTGAGACGGAGGAGAGTCCTCGACCTGAACAGGTTGGAAGAGGCAGTGGTGGGGCCAGACGGAGAGGCAGGGCCAGAGCTGGTGCATCAGCGCCACTGTCAACTAGTGAAGCTCCCGTGGTGAGGGCTCTTGCGGCGAGGGCTAGATCTTCAGAAGTGTGGAGGTTCTTTAAGGAAACACCGGATGACCGACGGACTGTGGTGTGCAACATTTGCCAAACCAGGCTCAGCAGGGGTTCCACCACTACTAGCTTAACTACCACCAGTATGCGCAGGCATATGAATGCTAAGCACCCCACTCAGTGGCAACAAGCCCGTTCACCTCCGGCCGTGCACACCACTGCTCCTTCCCCTGTGTCAGCTGCTAGTCAGCCCCCTGCCCAGGACCCTGGCCCAAAAACCCCATCGTCGCCTCCACGATCCTCCACAGCATCCACCAGCGTTCAGCTCTCCATACCCCAGACGCTGGAGCGGAAACGCAAATATAGTGCAACCCACCCGCACGCCCAAGCCCTTAATGTGCACATCTCCAGATTGCTTAGCCTGGAGATGCTGCCCTATAGGCTAGTAGAGACCGAGGCCTTTCGCAACCTCATGGCGGCGGCCGCCCCTCGGTATTCGGTCCCCAGCCGCCACTACTTTTCCCGATGTGCCGTCCCAGCCCTGCACCAGCACGTGTCAGACAACATCATCCGTGCCCTGACCAACGCCGTTTCTGACAAGGTCCACCTGACCACGGACACGTGGACGAGTGCTGCCGGGCAGGGCCACTATATATCGCTGACGGCACATTGGGTTAACTTGGTGGAGGCTGGGACCGAGACTGACCCTGGGGCTGCTCATATACTGCCGACGCCGAGGATTGCGGGGCCTACCTCGGTCCAGGTGTTTCAGGCCTACTATGCCTCCTCCTCCTCCCACCCCTCCTCCACCTCCTCCTCCGAACTACCATCCGTGGGCACGGCGCCATCAGTCGGTAGCTCTAGGCACAGCAGCAGTGCCGTCGCTAAGCGACAGCAGGCGGTGCTCAAACTGCTGAGCCTAGGCGACAAAAGGCACACCGCCCAAGAGCTATTACAGGGCATCACGGCGCAGACTGATCTGTGGCTGGCACCGCTGAACCTCAAGCCGGGAATGGTTGTGTGTGACAACGGCCGTAACCTGGTGGCGGCTCTGCAACTCGGCAGACTGACACATGTGCCATGCCTGGCCCATGTGTTAAATCTGATAGTGCAGCGTTTCCTCAAGACATACCCCAATCTGTCTGATTTGCTCACGAAGGTGCGCCGCATCTGTGCGCATTTCAGGAAGTCCAGCCCAGATGCTGCCACTCTCAGGGCAGCGCAGCGCCGCCTCCAACTGCCCGCTCACCGACTGTTGTGCGACGTGCCCACGAGGTGGAATTCAACACTGACCATGTTATCCAGAGTTTACCAGCAGCGCAGAGCGATTGTAGACTGCCAGATGTCAACTTCCACCAGAACTGGTAGTCAGGTCAGTCAGCTTCCTCAAGTCTACAATGAGGAGTGGACGTGGATGTCTGATATCTGTCAGGTGCTGAGTAACTTTGAGGAGTCAACACAGATGGTCAGTGGCGATGCCGCCATCATCAGCCTCACCATCCCGCTGCTTGGCCTGTTGAAAAACTCTCTGGTCAGCATGAAGTCGGAAGCTTTGCGCTCGTCACAAGAGACGGGGGAAGAATATTCCCTTGTTGATAGCCAAAGCACCCTGAGGTCTGTTTCTCAGCGCATATCGGAGGAGGTGGAGGTGGAGGAGGATGAGGAGGAAGAGGAGGAGAATGTTGGCGAGACACAAGAGGGGACCATTGTTGAGTCCTTCACTGTTCAGCGTGTATGGGCAGAAGAAGAGGAGTTGGAGGAGTTGGAGGAGGAGGAAATGGACAGTCAGGCCAGTGAGGGGAGTGAATTCTTACGCGTTGGTACTCTGGCGCATATGGCAGATTTCATGCTAGGCTGCCTATCCCGTGACCCTCGCGTTCAAAGAATTTATTCCAGCACCGATTACTGGGTGTTCACTCTCCTGGACCCACGGTACAAGCAAAATCTTTCCACTCTCATCCCTGGAGAGGAAAGGAGTGTGAGAATGCATGAATACCAGCAGGCCCTGGTGCACAAGCTGAAACAGTATTTCCCTTCTGACAGCGCTAGCGGCAGAGTGCGTAGTTCTGCGGGACAAGTAGCGAGGGAGAGTAGGCGAGCAGGCAGCTTGTCCAGCACTGGCAAGGGTACGCTTTACAAGGCTTTTGCCAGCTTTATGTCACCCCAGCAAGACACTGTCACCTGTCCCCAGTCTCGGCAGAGTAGGGCTGATCTTTACAGAAAGATGGTGAGGGAGTACGTAGCTGACCATACCATCGTCCTAAATGATCACACAGCTCCCTACAACTACTGGGTTTCAAAGCTGGACATGTGGCACGAACTGGCGCTGTACGCCTTGGAGGTTCTTGCCTGCCCTGCCGCTAGCGTCTTGTCCGAGCGGGTTTTCAGTGCAGCTGGTGGCATCATCACCGATAAGCGTACACGCCTGTCGACTGACAGCGCTGACAGGCTGACGCTTATTAAAATGAATAAAGGCTGGATTTCTCAGAATTTCCAATCTCCACCAGGTGAAGGAAGCTCAACCTGAATAATTGATCCACTCCTCCTCCTCCTCCTCATTTTCCTCCTTCTCCTCCTCTTTGTACAGTAAAGCAGAGGAAAATGGCTATTTTTTGACAGGGCCCACTGGCTCTTGCTATACTTCATGCATTTAATTTTTCTGGAGGGCCACCTACCCGGTCCTCTGTTTGAAACAATTTTTGTGAGTGCCACATACAGGCACTCAATCTATTCCATTTTTCTGGAGGGCCACCTACCCGGTCCTCTGGTTTGAACAATTTTTGGGACTGCCACATACAGGCACTCAATCTATTCCATTTTACTGGAGGGCCACCTACCTGCTCCTCTGGTTTGAAGAATTTTTGGGACTGCCACATACAGGCACTCAATCTATTCCATTTTACTGGAGGGCCACCTACCTGCTCCTCTGGTTTGAAGAATTTTTGGGACTGCCACATACAGGCACTCAATCTATTCCATTTTACTGGAGGGCCACCTACCTGCTCCTCTGGTTTGAACAATTTTTGGGACTGCCACATACAGGCACTCAATCTATTCCATTTTACTGGAGGGCCACCTACCTGCTCCTCTGGTTTGAAGAATTTTTGGGACTGCCACATACAGGCACTCAATCTATTCCATTTTACTGGAGGGCCACCTACCTGCTCCTCTGGTTTGAAAAATGTTTGGGACTGCCACATACAGGCACTATCCAAATTAAATTGTCTCCATAGCAGCCTCCACACGTTGTCTCCATTGCTACCTCCAAAAGTCGTCCATATAGCTGCCTCCATACATCGTCCCTTTATCAAACGAGGTGTGTCAGGCAGAAATTTGGGTTGTTTTCATGGATTCCACATCAAAGTTGTTAACTTTGTCGCCACCCTGCTGTGTTATCCACAAAATATACTGGCAAACTTTTACCATTTAGGGATATTATTTCAGCGCTTCTTGCGCATCTGTTTACATTCCCCTCACCCGGCATATCCTAAACTTATAAGAACGCTACTACACTTGATCTTATACAAAAGTGCTGTTTGGGGAGTAGCCTAGAGACAGGGGCTTGGATTGGCGAAAGCTCGTCTGGCAGCGGAGCGCCAGCTCCATGCCAAGATCCAACTAACATAGTTTTAACTGCAGCACCTTTAATCTACTACTAGTTCACTGCCTCCATACATGGTCCCCTTATCAAACGAGCTGTGTCAGGCAGAATTTTGGGTTGTTTTCATGGCTTCCATGTTAACTTTGTCGCCACCCTGCTGTGTAATCCACAAAATATACTGGCAAACTTTTATCATGTACCGATATTATTTGAGCACTTCTTGCTCACCTCCTTTGGTTCCTCTCTGCCACCCATTGGTTTGAAGCCTGAGTCCATTTAGGGTATGTCGCCATGACACTCTCTAGCCTGCTGCCGCTGCCTCTGCATGCCGTCCCCTATAGTGTCAGGGTCAATTATTGCATGTTTTAGATACTATCTAGCTTCATTCTGTCACTCTGTCATGGCCATGCTGTTGCCCATAATTTTGGCATAATGGTGCGTTTAAGCAGCCTCAGAGGCATCCATGCATGCTGCCCCTGCTGTTTCCTGTCCATTTCCGTGGTGTTTCCATCCTTTTCTGAGGTTCCCAGGTGTTTGGCCAAGCTTCCCTGTGCAGAGCCTTGGTCCCCTTGAAAAATGCTCGAGTCTCCCATTGACTTCAATGGGGTTCGTTATTCGAGACGAGCACTCGAGCATCGGGAAAAGTTCGTCTCGAATAACGAGTACCCGAGCATTTTAGTGTTCGCTCATCTCTACTGGTGAGCTTTCCAGGACTTTTTTTTCAACGCTCTAAGAGACTGTGTACATTCTGGAGTCCAATTAATTATTCAAGACTGTTGTTTTTATTGACGTCCATTAGCGGATTTTGAAAGATACAATATATAGGTATAAACTTTCTATAGAACCCTGATTTTGCTTTTTGGTTTTGGGAGTGGGCCAGGTGAAAATAACATCCATCTTCGCTGGTTTCAGTCTCAGGGTTCATCCACCCATTTGATATCCTAAATACTGTACTTCAGTCATTGCTATCCAACACATCCCAGGCTTGATTTTTCAGATCTGCTTTTTGGATTTGCTGGTACAGTTGGGTCAGGTTATCTTCCCAGGTTTGACTGAAACTCATCCAAGTAAGCTATGGCAGCTCCTTCAACATGTTGATGGCATTCAATTTCCTGTTGCCTCCGTAATAACGGGTTATCCATTCCTTTTTAGTAATGAGGACTACAAGTGGGGCACATTTACTTACCAGGTCACTGGAGTTCACTGTCCATTGTCCATCTACAGCAATTCACTAAGATTGTGCATATGAAATCATGAAAGTGTCGCTTCCCCGCACTGGTCCAACAGAGTTCATCATCTTTTTTGTGGTGCATCTTTGACATTGGGCATGCAACACAATTCAAAGTTAAAAATGCTACTCGGTCCGAATCAGTCGGACTCTCCCAGTGCGTGCCCCCTAATTTGTGTTGCTTGGAAGCCAGCATGGCTGCGCCACAAAAGGGTTGCATCCGACACCATCGTAGCTCACACACTTCTTAAATACATTTGCAAGCCATTTCAGCAATAAATTACTTGAACAGTCTGCCTAAAGTGCGGCGCAAAGCCCTCCCTCTTAAAGTTAGCCCGCACTTCTAGTGAGACTCAATAGACAGGTGATGTTAGGATGATGAGCTGGGTTTTCCCAGGATTCTCAGTGAAAGAGGCTAAGAAAGGGTTAATTAGCTCCCACAGCTGGGACTGCTGGTTCTTATATTGCTGTGGGTGGAATCAGTGGCATATCATTGGTACATTAAATTGTTGCCATTGGAAGGAATCTTTACTAAGAATAGGGAGGTTGTCTTAGGTGCAAATGTTGCAAAAGTGCACATGTGCCAAAAAACATTGCAAATAAAGAATAAAAAGCCTAGTAAAGTAAAATATACATATGCCCCTTTGCCACAAAGAGTAGTACAGGAATGTCACTTTTTATGGCACACATGCACTTTTGCGCCTATGACAACCTCCCTTCAAAATTTTTGAAAAATTAAAAAATGCTCGAGTCTCCCATTGACTTCAATGGGATTCGCTATTCGAAACGAGCACTCGAGCATCAGAAAAAGTTTGACTCGAATAACGAGCACTCTAGCTTTTTAGTGCTCGCTCATCTCTATTCATTATTAATTTAATTAGTTATATTTTAGTGGCAGAATAATTTGTGTGACTGTGTGTATGTGATAGGCATAAGATTGCATGTGCCTAAACATATAAGTGTGAATTGAAATGACTGTCGTTCCTGGAGACTGCAATGGAAATAGAAACTGCACGAATTTGGAGCTGGTGATAGATATACATTTATGCATCAACAACCTTGTAACATTGTAACAACCTCAAATTGCCTAAGAATAAACATCACTAGTGACATCTAGTGCAAATAAGAAGCTATATCTATCTAACTACGACTAAAAAGACACTGGCCACTTCATGTACCACCTCTGAATGGAAAAAAAGCACCCTGATAAGGGGAAATAGGCTGTACCTTGCACTTCATTCGGAAAATAAACTTGTTTACCCCTGAAATCCTAAAGTGACACAATTCTTTCATAAATACAAATATTGGGGTTATATGTTTATAAACACAACACATCATCATTTTTTCTATGTTATTCTTTGCCATTTAAATAAATAAAAGACAATAATATAAATGTGACAGAACCTTTAAAATTTCTATTGACTTCAATGTCCATTTTTGTGACTTCTATCGTTTCTGTTTGACACATTTCCTTTATTCTTTAATTTAATTGGAAGAAGTAATATCGCAGGCTGCTGCTTTATTATGTAAGCTAAGAATAACAGAAGTATAATGGAAGGGAGATTTTGTGCTTTTAAAAAATATACTCAACAATGTCGTAACAATTAATGATAAAAAGACAAGCTGTCCTGTCACGTGACACCAGTACACCCCAAAACAATCCACCGCTGCCACCACCTCTTGGATTCTGATCCAATTGGTACCTTTCCAAACACACTCTTTATACAGCTAAACACACTGTACAAGGCTATGGATTTATAAGAATCTAACATTGAAGTAAACCCTTTAACACAAAAGGTTCCTTGCTTACAAAAATGCTTACACAGAAAATAAAACAACATACAACACAGTTAATATTTACAAATAAAAGGAAAAAAATAACAAAAACTTACAAATTGTTTACTTGGGGGTATAAAGAAATAGTGGACCTTCTCCCATATGTTCTGTACCATTGTCCTAATGTCAAACACATGAATTTATAGTTTTTTTTGGTTCAGGATTTAGAACCTGACATTTCTTTGTTAAGGGAAGTTGGTTTCAAGACTGGACAGAGAAAAACAGTTATTTGTATCAGGGGGATAAGGGGTGGGAAGAATAGTGTCCCATTCTCCAAATTTTGAAGTTTAAAGTTTCTATGGCTCCTGTTCACTTCTGTGGGATATGTAGTTTTACTCAATTTCATGTTGTTTCAATCAAATTAAACCATAATTGCACGTCTGCATTTGACTTCTGACAGTGATGGGAAGACGCAAGTAACAGAATTGGGGTTTTATTTCAGAGATAGGTATGGATCCCAGGGGAAGGACCTGTGAATCCAAACGTTAAATTACATTGATACATTGGTTAAAGTTTCCTCTTCTGATCATGTTTAGCCTTATTAGCCACCATCTGCATAAACAATTCCCTATAAAAGCATATTTCTGTAGTCAAAGAAAGACAATTCAGACAGCAACAGTTGCCATGTGTATAAATATATGCACATACTATATTTTCTGCAAAATGAAAAAGCGAATTCAATTTCATAAATATTTATAGTCCATGAAAATATTCAAGCTAGCATCTATTGAATGATAGCTAAGGAGGCAGTTGTGACAAATAGCCCAAGTGGCACAAATGTAAAGCTGGCGATTAGTTTGCACAAATGCTTTAGTTTAGGGATAAATCAACTGTTCCATGTAAAATTAGCTGAATTTACATTACCCTCCCTTCAGTATGTTTTTAAGGAATCCCAATAAGGATTTTTGTGAACAAGGCATTATTTTACAATTGCAATTTATTGAAACATTTTGGCACAGCATCTTTACTGCTAAATTACAGTGTTTATACATTGCAGTTGGTACAGTAAGTTCTTTATTATCACAATCCATTTCTTTAAAAATTACATAGTTCTATAATTGGTTTTGTGGGAAAGAAAACACTTAATCTTCTAGAAGGTGAATATAATAACTTGAAAACATTTGAAATATAATTATATGTTTCTAACATATTTAAGATATTGTTTTGGAGCATATAAAAAAGGTATAGTTCTGAATTTTACATTGAGAACAGGTTATACAATATTTAGTATATGCTATTTAGAACTTAAAAAAGTTTCCCATGTTTTCTGTTTCACCATTTTTATTAATAAAAAAATATCTCTCCACCCCCCACCCTTTGAACTTCCATACATTAGGCAAGCTGTAAAATAAAAAGTTATTTTCATACAATAAACCGGTTCTGAAATGTATTTGTCATAACCTGATGATTTCTGTGTGACTTGCTTTTTACACTGCAGTCTGAACTGTGTTCTAGTCCTACTGATTGAGCCTACCACACACTGCTCTCTGCAGCTTGGCTCTGGTCAAGCAGTGGTTAACCCACTCTAACTGTCAAATCCCTGCCATTTCATCTGGAGCAGGGCTCCTGACTTACACATAAATATGTTCTGTGTGCTATGAACCTTGCCGGGTCTTATTTCCGAGTACTGTATCTGATTTCCTGCTTAATCTATGAATATCCTTTGTTGTATATGATTCTGTACCTTATATGCTATTTCAGTTGTGACCTGGATTGTTTACAACACTGACTGTGCTTTTTCTGTTTGTTTGCCTTGTTTTGTGTCCGTTTTGTGGGTAGGGTGGCTGCGTGAGTCCAGTGGCTGTATGTATTACCAATTATGAGGCAAAAGTGTGCAAAGGTTTTTTCACTTCCTTTAGCACTACCACTTAAAGGACATCTACCACCTGATTAAGTGGTGGTAGACTATTACCAAAACTCATTGCCTCAGGGGTTTCTCCCAACCTTATGGAATGATGATGATGATAAATGCGGCAGACATATTTTATCATCGGACAGATCAAGGAGGCTTCCAAAGACCTCAGCGCCTCCAGGCTCATTTGCAGATTTTTATAAAGTACTTTACTTGATCCAGTGGACCTGTTTAAGGATTGGAGATATACTGACCATTAAGGTAATGAGTATTGCTTTGGTTATAGTCTACCACTGCTAAATCTGGTGGTAGATGTCCTTAAATTAATTCTTTTTTTGGGAATTCTGACGATAGACTACAGCTAATTAAAGCTTGAAACACAGAGAATCATACATGGACAACATAAAAGTTAAACTTAAATTGTAATCTGATTTGTATTTATTGCATAAAAAATTCAACTATATGTATGTGAGATGTATGGCCTTTGAGTGGTTTAACACATGCAATATTCTACTGAAAATAGACATGTGCAAATCTATTTGCTGATTCTTAGATTCTAATGTTATGGTACAGACTCAAATCATATTTTTGTTATTATTTTCTTGCTCAATGTTGCTCCATTGTTCCAGATATTGCTGTATAAGCCTCTCTAGTCCTCCAACTCTTAGGGTTACTAATCCTAATTCTAATCAAAATGAAAAAATGATTAATTTTAAGTAATGTGAATTATTTGTACTAAAAAAAAAGTGTAAAATACCAATTTCCAGAGTAAAATCGGTTTATATGGATTTGATTCAGAACCAACCTAATTCATTTGGGAAATTATGCAACGCTTTAGTGAATAGAATCTTGAATGTTTATCTTTAACCCCTTAACGACTTGGCCTTTTTTAGTTTTTTCACTTCCATTTTTCACTCACCAACTTCAAAAATCTATAACTTTTTTCCACATAAAGAGCTGTGTTATGGCTTATTTTCTGCGTAACAAATTGCACTTCATAGTGACAGTATTTAATATTCTATGGCGTGTACTGGGAAGCGGGAAAAAAATTCCAAATGCAGTGAAAATGGTGAAAAACCACATTTGTGACGTTTTCTTGTGGGCTTGGATTTTACAGCTTTCACTCTGCGTCCCAAATGACATGTCTACTTTATTCTGTGGGTCGGTACGATCACGTGGATACCAAATTTGTATAGGTTTTATAATGTTTTCATACATTTAAAAAAATTAAAACCTCCTGTACAAAATATTTTTTTTTTATTTTGCCATCTTCTGGGGCCAATAACTTTTTCATACTTTGGTGTACGGAGCTGTGGATAGTGTCATTTTTTGCGAATTTTGATGCCGTTTTCATTACTATAATTTTTGGGACTGTGCAACCTTTTGATCACTTTTTATTAATTTTTTTACATTTTTCAAAATGGCAAAAAAATGCCATTTTCGACTTTGGACGCTATTTTCCGTTACGGGGTTAAACATAGTGAAAAAACATTATCATATTTTGATAGATTGGGCATTTTCGGACGCGGCGATACCTAATGTGTTTATGATTTTTACTGTTTATTTATTTTTATATCAGTTCTAGGGAAAGGGGGGTGATTTGAATTTTTAGGTTTTTTTATTATAATTTTTTTTTCTTTAACTTTTTTTTATTTTTACTTTTACTATTTTTCAGACTCCCTAGGGTACTCTAACCCTAGGTAGTCTGATCAATCCTATCATATACTGCCATACTACAGTATATGCGATTAGCACATTGTAATGCATGGGTTAAAACGAAGTAGCCTCGGGTGTTCGGAACACCCGAGGTAACCATGGCGACGGATCGCCGCTCCCCGTGACGTCATCGGGGAGCAGCGATCCACGACAAGATGGCGGCGCCCATGCTAGCACCGATCGCGGGTGTTACCGGTAAGCCTTTGCTGCAATATGCAGCAAAGACTTACCGGCTATGGAGAGGGCTCGGCCCGCGAGCCCTCTCCATGCACCTAGTACGGCGCGCGTTGGGAAGGGGTTAACTGAGAAAAAAAAAAAATTTAAATTCAAAGGGAGAATGCTTTCCTCTTTTATTGCTTCACAGGGATCATATTTTGGAAAGACTGTTTGACCATATTTCATTCCTCATTTAAATTCATTGGAGACTGTCCTTTCTTTAGCAACCTACATAGGCTTGTCTACACTTCTCATTACTCATGGGCTGAAATGTCTTGTGAGTGACACAAATGAATACTTTTCTATGAATTGTCATTAAAGATGAGTGAGCACTAAAATACTCGAGTGCTCGCTACTCGAGTCGAACTTTTTCCGATGCTCGAGTGCTCGTTTCGAATAACGAAGTCAACGGGAGACTCAAGCATTTATCAAGGGGACCAAGGCTCTGCAATAAAATGTGTCATTTTATTGAGAAATAAGAAAGTCAGTCCTGTTTCTTTTTTTTTTATTCAATGGAATATTCGTGAACTACAAAAAGGAGAATGACCCGTGTTAAACATCTGCAATGTGTTCTTCACACATATTGTTCTTCACATACTATTGTGAAGAACACCTTTCTGCACTAATGTCTTCTGATAAGTTAGCAGATGTATGGAAATATCTGCAATGTGTTCTTCACTGTGTTCACTGTGTTCTTCAATGTGTTCTTCACTTAAATGATCCTTAAGTGAAATCTTATTCTCGAGCAGACAAAATACTCATCCGAGCAACAAGCCGTTTCGGGTACGCTAATACTCGAACAAGCATCAAGCTCGGATGAGTATGCTCACTCATCTCTAATTATCATCCATTGATCCAGAAATAATAATAAGGGGGTAGTTGATTTGGAAGTTGTTAGTACTGAACACTTTTCTATTATAAGGGTATTGGTGAAATCAAATGAAGAATGTTCCTGGCACAATGTGGATTTTGTTTAATGTAAAATGTTTCTATCATCATTTCTGCTTGTATGGATCAATTATGTTAGATTCAAAATGTTTGGAAAAATCTTTTCATTGTATAAGATATGAATGTTACAAAATTATCTATCCTTTTTTTATTTGAAAACTCTTCTCCTACTTTGGAAAATAATGCTTTTGGAAGGGGTAGACTTTAAGAAGTAATTTCAGTATATGTTCATACTTTGTTGTCTGGTTGAAAAAATAGAAAATAAAGGTTTTAAAACATGCAGCAGGCCATGGACCCATTGGGTCACATATTCAGTTGAGCTTTGGGCAACACTCAACTGTGAGATCACTCAAGTGAACTCTTTAATATTCATCCTGCAACCCCTGCAACAGGATTTAGTATTTGCTGTGCTAGGTACACCACGGCACTTCCTCTTGGAGTAGTTCATGGAAAGGTGGCTAGTGATACAGTTTAAGAGGTCCCTGTAGGCAACAAAGGAGGTTTAAAAAAAGGTTAGATCAAGGTTGTTGGAGTCCAAGAAAAAGCTTGGAGGGTCTTTCAAAGCCAATGATATTAAGCTATGGTCAGGACAATTAGCTATGATTTTTGGTTAAAGACTAAAGTCATCAATAAAAACTATAGACAAATAAAGAAACTAGAAACATCAACTGTGACAGTTAAAAGGTTAACATGCCTATGGCCATGGGCTGCCAATCTCTGTGTACTGACTTTGCAATAAATTTGTGAGGGTTTATTGTGCAAACAATTCAAACAAGCAACAATATAGTTAGTGCTGTTTGTTAATAGGCACTGCCCCCCCCCCCCCCTACCTGGCCTCTATATGGGATTCCTAACAGCACAGGAGCAGTAAATCTTTTTTTAATACCTCAACTTCCTCTCCTGGCCAGTTTAATGGTGCTTAGAGAAAAAAAAAACATTATTACTTCAGTTGAGACAAAAAAGTCTCAACCAAGAAAAAAAGTCTCAAAATGCAGTCAGGAAGACAGACTATGTGGTGATAATTTCCGCTCAAAGATTCACCTACTTCCTAAGAAATGGGTTTTGCCCCAAGGTGAAGCAGAGGTGATAGAGAACATACAGTGCACAGAATGCTACCATGCTGTGAGTAGGTTTATTCTGTATTCAGCTGCCTTCAGTAAACTCTGCTTCATCCTACCTCCCACTGCATCAGACTAATGTGAAATTGTAACAAGCAGCAGCCCTGGCTGAAAAAGCTGGTCCTATCAACTGAAGTCCTCTTCCCCTACAGATTTCAGTAGAAGTGGAATCTTTTCAGGCATGTAAATTACACTGCAGTATGTATGAATTTAGGCAAATGGAAAAGACTGGGGGGAAGGTCTGGCTGCTGTCATAGTGAATAATATTTCTTAGCAGGGAGGGTGTCTGACAACCTAGTGTTGGGGAAAGAGCAGGACAAAACCACATTTCATGCAGAATGTTTGAATTTAATTAGGGATGGATAAGATTAACCCATGGACAAGATATTGAAACCAAACAATACCTGGGGAGAGAAATGGAACAGGAGAATGAAAAGAGTTCAGTGTGAACGCTAAATTCTGCACTGGCTATAGTATAGTATAGTATGCGGGGTGAAGAGGTTGCTGGGGGTCATCACCAGAGGGTGAGTACTAAGTTCATTTTTTAAGGGGACTATCTGCTGGACATTTTATTAACTGGGCACTCAAACATTTTATTAATAGGGGTACTCTGCTGGGCATTACACTTATGTGGGCACTCTGATGGACATTACATTAATGGGGGCACTCTGCTGGAATTTACATTAATGGGGGCACTCTGCTGGACATTTTATTAATTGGAAGGGCTGCTATGGACATTTCATTCATGAGGGGAGACTACTGGACATTTTATTTATATGGGGAAACTACTGGAAATTTTATTGATGAGGGGAGATGACTAGACATTTTATTGATGAGGGGAGACTACTGGACATTTAATTAGAAAGTAGCAGCTGCATTTCCCACCCAAGGCTTATACTTGAGTCAATACGTTTTTTTTGTGGTAAAATTAGGTACCCTGGCTTATACATGGGTCTGCTTATATTTTAGTTTATATGGTAGATAACTCTTACATGAAATATTAGCTTTTTATCTCCATAGAAATGCATAACAGAATGCAATGGTAGCAGTACTTCAATGTCTTTATTTGATGACAAGCTTTAATCAGTTAAATCTAGTATTTTTAGGGGCAGATTTACTTACCCGGTCCGTTCGCGATCCAGCAGCGCGTTCTCTGCGGTGGATTCGGGTCCGGCCGGGATTCATCAGGGTAGTTCCTCCGACGCCCACCAGGTGGCGCTGCTGCTCTG
The DNA here is from genome assembly GCF_040894005.1 of Engystomops pustulosus. Taxonomy (NCBI): domain Eukaryota; kingdom Metazoa; phylum Chordata; class Amphibia; order Anura; family Leptodactylidae; genus Engystomops; species Engystomops pustulosus. The sequence goes on along the minus strand of NC_092414.1, from coordinate 92,811,894 downwards.
AAAAGCATCCGAATGCCCTGAAATTCACCGAGCCGGACCAAGTGTAGGTAAGCGCGTCCCAAGCGACACTTTTATTGTTTTAAATGCGGCGGTTTTTCCGAATCCGTCGGGTTTTTGCACGGCCACACCCCCCGATTTCCGTCGTGTGCATTCCATCGCCGATGCACCACAAACCGATGACGTGCGCCAAAATCCCGGGGCAATTCAGGGAAAATCGGCGCAAATCGGAAATATTCGGGTAACACGTCGGGAAAACGCGAATCGGGCCCTTAGTAAATGACCCCCTTAGTGTCTGAAGCCATATTAAAAATGAATGTCTTTTGGCATAAATGTTGCCAGTAATACAGTGCAATATAGAATCTTTTACATCCATGTTAAATGAAAAGGCCTAATTCCTAAGGAATTACCAGTATCCATCCTAGAGAAAGTTAACATAGCCATTTATGCTGGCTGAAATTGAGCCTGAAAATAACCAAAATTTAGGAATCTTAAATTTCAGCCTTTTCTTTTTTTTTGTTAAATATTATCTTGATACGACATGTTAGACAGATGACAGCAGCAGAGGTTTGTACCTTGGGCTTCTTTGTCTGTTTTTTATTTTGCCTTTAAAACCAGGTTTAAAATATGATAGCAAATTTCACTTTTATTTCTATTGTAAACAACATATTGTAATTTGCATAGTAGATTATTTTATGATTTTATTTTTATGGCAAATTCCATCATTAAAGTGACAGATTTTAATGCAAAAAAGTAAGCCAACATATTTACTTAGAAGTTTATTTATTTGCATCTTTAATTATTATTTTTACAACAGGCAGATGCTCATTTTTTTACACTTTTATTTAACTGGTTATTATGAATCTTGTTTTGATGGGCTGTGTGATCATAACTTTCTCTTCTTTTTATTCAGTCTTTTCATATCTATACCATCAAGATGTAGTTTACATACTGTAAATGGCAAAGTTTAGCCAGATTCAGTATTGATGTTGATCGACACTAGTTTTTAAGATAAGCATCGTAAAACATATCATCCTTTAGCAGGCCTCCCTGTAAAAATAATTTAGGTCAATCATTGGGTTTGGACATGACCATAGCACTACTTCTCTGACTAACCCTGGTGTAGGTGACAGCAAGCACAGGAAAGTCAAAAGATACACACTAGGAGTCATGCAAAGAATATTAAGCTGCTAAAGGGTAGATTCCAGGGTGTTTACGGCGCCAATCACTCGGACTAGAGATATTTCCCTAGTGATATCAAATGAAGGAACCAACTAGTGAAATATCTCTAGTCCGAGTGATTGGCGCCGTGAACACCCTGGAATCTACACTTTAGCCGCTTGATCTTCTTCATGGACACCAATGGTACCAGAAAGCCCAGGAAGGCAGCCTAAACCACTCAAAGATAAAACTGAAGCTACTTCACGTGTTGTACCGTTGTACAACCGAGAAAGGTGAGCACCTTTTCACTAAAGAATCTAAACATCTCTCTAATCCAATTGGTTTTACACATAAGCGCCCATCTCTCTTCTTTTTTTCTTTGAAGCAAAGAATATTAAAAGATAGTCAAACTTTTAGGCAGGCAGCAGTCAGACAGAATCCAGATTACAAGCCAAATGCTAGTACAGACAGCAGGCAAACAGTATTGTAAGTATAGGTCGATGGTTGAGGGGGGCATATACAGATCAGTGCTACACTGATGTCATCAACAAAACAGAATCAGCTGCAGATCACAATTTGTGTCATTGAAAATTGAAGAGAGTTAGAGCCAAAAATTCAGATATTAGCAAAGCCTCAAAGGGGATTGTACATTTTGGACACATTCCAGCAAATTATTGAAATTGTTTGTATGGGGAAAAGTGGTTACATTTATCAATATACTTTCTGTATCAATTCTTCACAGATTTCTAGATCTTTTCCTCCTCTCTTCTTGCTGTCCTGCAATAGAAAGCTTCTTTGTTTACGTCCTGTAGATAAACATCGGTCCGTGATCATGTGATGTCACACAGGTGCGCGGCTCGTTATAGCACACAGTGTAGTTAAAGCCCCTTCTACACTGGCGTTTTTCACGCGCGAGTTCTGCGCGTGCATTTGACGCGCAGAACTTGCATTGCACTCTGTCCCATTGTATTCAATGGGTCTTTCTTCATTAGCGTTGTTTTGCACGCGCGTGCTTGCGTTCGTTTGCACGCGCGTCAAAATCGCAGCATGCTCTATTTTTGCGAGTCACGAGCGTTTTTCACGCCCCATTCAAGTCTATGGAGATGCATCAAGAACGCATTGCACTCGCAATCATTGCAAGTGCAATGCGTTTTAAACGTAAGGGTTGCTAGGTGACCAGAATAACAGTATTTCCCCTGCTCGCGAACGATCATTTAATTAAAAAAATACAGTGAAGAACAGTGAAGAATAGAATAAAACCAGTGAACACAGTGAAAACAGTGACCACAGGATCATTTAAGAGAAAAACACAGTGCAGAACACAGTGCAGAATAGATTACAGATGTTCGGCACATCTGCTTACTTGTCGGGAGATACGCGCGGAACGGTGCGGCCAAAATAGCATGTGAAGAACAATATATATGTGTGAAGAACACATTGCAGATGTATTTAAACATCTGCAATTTGTTCTTCACACACATATATATTGTTCTTCTCTTAAATGATCCTGTGGTCACTGTTTTCACTGGTTTTATTCTATTCTTCACTGTTCTTCACATCTGCTGTTTTTCTCTTAAATGATCCTGTGGTCACTGTTTTCACTGGTTTTATTCTATTCTTCACTGTTCTTCACATCTGCTAACTTGTCGGGAGATAATATACACGGGGAACAGTGAAGAATAGATCGCAGATGTTTGCAACTTATCAGAAGACATTATTTTTCAATTAAATAACACATTTTAATCCCAAACCATGGTCCCTTTGAAAAATGCTCGATTCTCCCATTGACTCGTGCGTGAAAAATGCGCCGAAAACGCAAAAAAAACGCTAACAACACGCGCGTGAAAAACGCAAAAACGCTAATTACTCCAAGGAAAAATGGAACAAAAACGCAGCCAAAAACGTCAGTTTTTCACGCATTGCACCCTGATGTGAAACGCAACGCTAGTGTGGAAGAGGCCTAAGGCTCTGTGATGCTAATGAGCCACACACCTGTGTGACATCACATGACCATGGACCGGTGTTTATTTGCAGAAAGTAAACACTGAAGCTTCCTGTTGAAACAGAAACCTAGAATACTGTAAAGAATTGATACAGAAAGTATTTTGGAAAATGTAATTACTTTTTGCTACACAAACAATATTGATTATTTGCTGGAATGTGCTTAGAGTGGACAACACCTTTAATGCCTGGGAAACTTCAATTGGGCTAAAGTGCCCTTTATCGCCAAAGAAGTGCTCAGGAATTACATGAATGTTCCAAAAAGCTTATTATGCTTGTTAATGCAATTTTATTTCAATTAACTTTCATACAGCATTTTCTCAACAAATTTAGAAAATCAATGAAAAACACAACTTAATTACCATGTAATAATATGAGCTTTGTGATTTATAGATATTTATGATTAAAACCTAATCATTACATTAGACCTTTCCATATATCATCCATTTATTAGCAACAATGATCTTGTCCGTATTTAGCGTCATAATGTAGTAATATTTGGCTTTCTTTTATCATTTCAGACTACTGCCAAATTGATGGATTATCCTAATAGTAAGGTGATGTTAAACTGTATTTTTCTTTGTTTCTAGGCCAAAAGCACATACTGTGAAGGTCAGGTCTTCAATACTACTACTATAATTCAAATCCAGCCTTGTGAGGCATCAAATTACATGAGCCCTAGTTATATAAGAGCAAGTCTAAAGGTGGAACAAATATTTTAAAAAATTGCTTCCTGAATCGAATCATCATTTGACCTGAGAAACCTGAGAAAAAACGCAAACAAAGCAGAATTAAATATGACGTCAACAATTATATAAAAAATATAAATGTAAGTTTGGCAAGTATAAAGGTCACAAACAGGGGACCCATTACATAGGTAATAAGGTATAGGTATAGTGTTGATGGATATGAAAAAATTCCTCCTGACTCCAAATTCTCTGGTCCATATTTCGCCTCCAGAAGCCCAACACAACTGTTATGACTGGCTTTCAGTCTTGAATTATGTATACTAACTGAAAACGCCGTGCGTGATTAGGAAAACATTTGGCCCATCAGAAATCCTACACGAAGGTGGGGGTTAATAACAATCAGTTACAGTATTAATTGTAGTTTTATAAAAGCCACTAGGCAAAGGACAATATGCTGCAATTATATACTGCTCCCAATTAATTGTCTCAGTGATAGATAACCCTGTTTGTTTGCTTTATGGCATCTTCTACCATAGTATCCTTACTAGAGATGAGAGAGCACTAAAATGAGTGTTGGTTATTTGAGTCGAACTTATTCCGATGTTCGAGTGCTCGTTTCGAATAAAGAACCCCATTGAAGTCAATGGGAGACTTGAGCATTTTTCAAGGGGACCAAGGCTCTGTACAGGGAAGCTTGTGCAAAAATCTGGAAACCTCAGAAAATGATGGAAACACCATGGAAATGGACAGGAAACAGCAGGGGCAGCATCCATGGATGCCTCTGAGACTGCCTAATAGCACCATTATGCCAAAATTATGGGCAACAGCATGGCGAGTGACCAAGTGAAGGGAGATAGCATCTAAAACACCCAATAATTGACCCTGACACTATAGGGGACAGCATGCGGAGGCAGCGGCAGCAGCGGCAGGCTAGAAAGAGGCATGGCGACATACCCAAAAATGGACTCAAACCGATTAAAAAAATTCCTTTTGGCGAGGATAACGTGTAGCACTGAATGTATCAGTATTTGGCCTGGTTATAGCGGCAGAGAGGGACCAAAGGACGTGAGCAAGAAGCGCTGAAATGATTTCCTGTGTGAACAAAAGGTTGAAGGTATATTTAGTTGATAACACAGCATGATAGATAAAAGGCGACCACCTTCAAGTCCGTGGTCCAATTCAACCACAATTCGTAAAAGAGAACACCTAGTGAAATAAACAATCACATACACGGACAAAAATTGCCGTACCATAACCAATATTTACAAAAACAGCATGAGAGAGGGCCATATGTAGTAGTGCAGATATGCCAGTGTTGGGAAGAAAAGGTTGGATCTCACCCGTCTTCTTCCAGAATTGGCCGCAGTAGGGACTGTTCCGTCCAGTGATGACCTATTATACCCTACTGTATCTGTTAGCCTGGTCCCCCTTGTATTGCTCCCAGCTCTTACAAGGGCGGTCCCAAGACTGCCCCTATACAGACTGTTGTGCCCTTACTCTGAGCTGCATAAGTCCATTGTGCGCGTGCGCCACAATTAGCGCCAAAAATTGCGCCAAAAATAGCCGTTCCAGCTCCGCCCATGCCATGCCCCCTCTGACATTCGTCGGGGCTCGCATCATGGCGTGGGAGGAGTTTGTGTTAGGAAGCTCTCAGGGGGATACCCTTATGCTTCACTATAGATAGAAATCCAACTTCCCTGCTTGCATCCCCCATGGCAACGGGATGGCTCAGCTTAGTGTAAGCTATGGGGAAGAAGTATAAAATCTCCATTGGCTTATTAATCCCGACACTACTGTGTCAATCGGGGTTGGAGATAATTTGGTCAAAGTAGAAAACTAGTTTATGGCAGGTTAAAAGTGCATAGTGGCAACAGCTTGAATTTAAAGCGTATTGGACCACTTATTAGAGGTAAGAGGGGGAACGGGGAAAGGGGGGGGGGTTACCCAAAAAGAGGGGAAGGATCGTGCACATCCCGTTGCCATGGGGGATGCAAGCGGGGAAGTTGGATTTCTATCTATAGTGAAGCATAAGGGTATACCCCTGAGAGCTTCCTAACACAAACTCCTCCCACGCCATGATGCGAGCCCCGACGAACGTCAGAGGGGGCGTGGCATGGGCGGAGCTGGAACGGCTATTTTTGGCGCTATTTTTGGCGCTAATTGTGGCGCATGCGCAGGAAACTGGCGCCGACGCCGTCAGGCAGAGCCGGAACAGATATATTTGGCGCATGTGCAGTAAACTGGCGCCGACGCCGTGCTTTCAACCTAGTGACTAGGTGTATGCCTGCACCTCTTGGAGGAGCCTAGGACGAGCCACTGCCCGTCTTGGAGAAAGATTTAGCTACTTAGCGCATACTTTTGAAGCCCATCGTGGCGCAGCAAGCATACCAGCACAAATATGACCTACTTTAGATTCCCCTGAGGAGTGCACAAGGACCGGTGCACGAAACGCGCAGGGAGCGAATGGACTTATGCAGCTCAGAGTAAGGGCACAACAGTCTGTATAGGGGCAGTCTTGGGACCGCCCTTGTAAGGGCTGGGAGTAATACAAGGGGGACCAGGCTAACAGATACAGTAGGGTATAATAGGTCATCACTGGACAGAACAGTCCCTACTGCGGCTAATTCTGGAAGAAGACGGGTGAGATCCAACCTTTTCTTCCCAACACTGGCATATCTGCACTACTACATATGGCCCTCTCTCATGCTGTTTTTGTAAATATTGGTTATGGTACGGCAATTTTCGTCCGTGTATGTGATTGTTTATTTCACTAGGTGTTCTCTTTTACGAATTGTGGTTGAATTGGACCACGGACTTGAAGGTGGTCGCCATTTATCTATCTGAATTAAAAGTTATGTTTAAATAAATTGTGGCATTTTGCTAAAAATGTCTAATGATTGGATGCCGTGGTCAGTGGCCTGCTGCACATGTATCACTCTCAGTAACCAGTGATCTTGACAGGCTACCTAGTTTATTTTTAATAACACAGCATGGCGGTGACAGACTGACCAAGTTCCATAACGTATCTGGTGAAACACTTGAAAATTCTGCCTGACACAGCTCGTTTGCTAAGGGGACGATGTATGGAGGCAGCTATGTGGACAACGTGTAGAGGCAGCGGCCGCAGCCTCAGGCTGGCAATTGTCCAGGTGACATAACCAGAGTGTACTCCGGCTACAAACAGCATTTCTAAAAACCTTTTGTGTAAGATCAAGTGTAGCACTGTTCTTATAAGTATTTGGCCTGGTTATGGTGGGGAAGGGAACGTAAAGAGATGCCCAAGTAGCGCTGAAATAATATCCTTAATAGATAAAAGTTTGGCGGTATATTTTGTGGATAACACAGCAGGGTGGTGACAAAGTTAACAAGCTTGATGTGGAAGCCGTTAAAACAACCCAAAATTTTGCCGGACACAGCTCGTTTGCTAAGGGGACGACATGTGGAGACAGCTATGGGGGTGATGTGTGGAGGAATGTGGGGGGAGACTCGCACCCATATAAGACGGCAGAAAATGGCTGGTAAAACACCCGAAAATGTAGCCTGACACAGCTTATTTGCTAAAGGGACGACGTGTGGAGGCAGCTATGGAGACGACTTTTGGAGGCAGCTATCGAGACGATTTGTGAAGGTAGCAATGGAGACAACCTGTGGAGGCAGCAATGGAGACAACGTGTGGAGGCAGCTATAAAGACGACGTGTGGAGGCTGTTATGGAGACAACTAAATTTGGATAGTGCCTGTATGTGGCAGTTCAAAAAAGTTTTCAAAACAGAAGAGCGGGTAGGTGGCCCTGCAGAAAACTTAAATAGATAGAGTGCCTGTATGTGGCAGTCCAAAAAAGTTTTCAAAACAGAGGAGCAGGTAGGTGGCCCTCCAGATAAATTAAATAGATAGAGTGCCTGTATGTGGCAGTCCAAAAAAGTTTTCAAAACAGAGGAGCGGGTAGGTGGCCTTCCAGAAAAATTAAATAGATAGAGTACTTGTATGTGGCAGTCCAAAAAAGTTTTCAAAACAGAGGAGCAGGTAGGTGGCCCTCCAGAAAAATTAAATAGATAGAGTGCCTGTATGTGGCAGTCCAAAAAAGTTTTCAAAGCAGAGGAGCGGGTAGGTGGCCCACAGAAAAATTAAATAGATACAGTGCCTGTATGTGGCAGTCCAAAAAAGGTTTCAAAGCAGAGGAGCGGGTAGGTGGCCCTCCAGGAAAATTAAATACATAGAGTACCTGTATGTGGCACTCCCAAAAATGTTTTAACACAGAGGTCCCGGTAGGTGGCCCTCCAGAAAAATTAAATACATAGAGTACTATAGCTAGAGCCAGTTGGCCTGGCTAAAAAATAGCGAGTTGCCTCTGCTTTAGTGTACAAAGAGGAGGAGAAAGAGGAGAAGCAGGAGAATGAGGAGGAGGAGTGCATACAGGGGAATTATACTGGTTGAGCTGCTTTATCCTTGTAGAGAATGGAAATCATGAGAAATCCAGGCTTGATTCATCTTGATAAGCGCCAGCCTGTCAGCGCTGTCAGTCGACAGGCGTGTACGCTTATCGGTGATGATGCTACCAGCTGCACTGAAAACCCACTCTGACAACACGCTAGCGGCAGGGCAGGCAAGAACCTCCAAGGCGTACAGCGCCACTTCGGGCAAGATGTCCAGTTTTGAAACCCAGTAGTTGTAGAAAGCTGTGTGATAATTTAGGACGATGTTCTGGTCAGCTACGTACTCCCTCACCATCTTTCTGTAAAGATCAGCCCTACTCTGCCGAGACTGGGGACATGTGACAGTGTCTTGCTGGGTTGACATAAAATTGGCAAAGGCCTTGTAAAGCGTACCCCTGCCAGTGCTGGACAAGCTGCCTGCTCGCCTACTCTCCCTCGCTACTTGTCCAGCAGAAGTATGCCCTCTGCTGCTAGCGGTATCAGATGGGAAAGACTGTTTCAGCTTGTGCACCAGGGCCTGCTGGTATTCATGCACTCACACACTCCTTTCCTCTAAAGGGATGAGAGTGGAAAGATTTTGCTTGTACCGTGGATTCAGGAGAGTAAATACCCAGTAATCGGTGCTGGAATAAATTCTTTGAACGCGAGGGTCACGGGATAGGCAGCCAAGCATGAAATCTGCCATATGCGCCAGAGTCCCAAAGCGCAAGAATTCACTCGCCTTATTGGTGTGACTCTCCATTTCCTCCTCCTCCTCCTCCAACTCCTCTTCATCTGCCCATACACAGTGAACAGTAGATAAGGACTGAGCAATGGTCCCCTCTTCTGTTTCGTCGACATTCTCCTCCTCTTCCTCCTCATCCTCCTCCTCATCCTACTCCACCTCCACCTCCGATACGCGCTGAGAAACAGACCGGAGGGTGCTCTGGCTATCAACAAGGGAATCTTCTTCCCCCGTCTCCTGTGATGAGGCCAAAGCTTCCAACTTCATGCTGACCAGAGAGTTTTTCAACAGGCCAAGCAGCGGGATGCTGAGGCTGATTATGGCGGCATCACCACTGACCATCTGTGTTGACTCTTCAAAGTTACTCAGCACCTGACAGATATCAGACATCCACGTCCACTCCTCATTGTAGACTTGAGGAAGCTGACTGACCTGACTAGCAGTTCTGTTGGAAGTTGACATCTGGCAGTCTACAATCGCTCTGCGCTGCTGGTAAACTCTGGATAACATGGTTAATAGCAGCTTCTGTGGTTGACTTTCTGAAATGCGCACAGATGCGGGGCGCCTTCGCGAGCAAATCAGACAGATTGGGGTATGTCTTGAGGAACCGCTGAACTATCAGATTGAACACATGGGCCAGGCATGGAACATGTGTCAGTCTGCAGAGTTGCAGAGCCGCCACCAGGTTACGGCCATTGTCACACATTACCATGCCTGGCTTCAGGTTCAGAGGTGCCAGCCACAGATTGGTCTGCGCCGTGATGCCCTGTAATAGCTCTTGGGCGGTGTGCCTTTTATCACCTTGGCCCAGCAGTCTGAGCACCGTCTGCTGTCGCTTAGTGACAGCACTGCTACTGCGCCTAGAGCTACCGACTGATGGCGCCATGCCCACGGATGGTAATTCGGAAAAGGAGGTGGAGGAGGGGTGGGAGGAGGAGGCATAGTAGGCCTGAGAGACTATGACCGAGGTAGGCCCCACAATCCTCGGCGTCGGCAGTATATGAGCGGCTCTAGGGTCAGACTTGGTCCAAGCCTCCACCACACCAAGTTAACCCAATATGCCGTCAGCAACACATAGTGGCCCTGCCTGGCAGCACTAGTCCACGTGTCCGTTGTTAAGTGTACCTTGTCAGAAACGGCGTTGGTCATGGCACGGATGATGTTGTTGGCACGGATGATGACGGATGATGATGTTGTTGGCACGTGCTGGTGCAGGGCTTTGACGGCACATCGGGAAAAGTAGTGGCAGCTGGGGACCGAATACCGAGGGACGGCCGCCATCACGAGGTTGCGAAAGGCCTGTCTCTACCAGCCTATAGGGCAGCATCTCCAGGCTCAGTAATTTGGAGATAGTTTAAGGCTTGGGCGTGTGGGTGGTTGGAACTGTATTTCCTCTTGCGCTCCAGCATCTGGGGTATAGATAGCTGAACAATGCGCATAGAGACATTGGTGGATGCTGTGGAGGATCATGGAGGTGAAGGTGTGGTTTTTGAGCGGGAAGTGTTTGTGCCGGGTCCTGGGCAGGCTGCTAACTAGCAGAGGCAGCAAATTACACAGGGGAAGGAGCAGTGGTGTTCCCGGCTGGAGGTGAATGGCCTTGTTTCCATTGAGTGGGGTGTTTAGCATTCATATGCCTGCACATACTGGTGGTGGTTAAGCTAGTAGTGGTGGAACCCCTGCTGATCCTGGTGTGGCACAGATTGCACACCACAGTCCGTCGGTTATCCGCTGTTTCTTTAAAGAACCTCACATGCCTGCACATACTGGTGGTGGTTAAGCTAGTAGTGGTGGAACCCCTGCTGATCCTGGTGTGGCACAGATTGCACACCACAGTCCGTCGGTTATCCGCTGTTTCTTTAAAGAACCTCCAGACTTCAGAAAATCTAGCCCTCTCCACGGAAGCTTCACTACGTGAAACATTTGGCGCTGATGCACCAGCTCTGGCCCTGCCTCTCCGTCTGGCCCCACCACTGCCTCTTCCAACCTCGCCTCCGTCTCAGAAGCACTGTGTTCACCCGGCCTATCAACCCAGCTTGGGTCTGTCACCTCATCATCCTCCAATCCCTCAGTCTGCTCCCCCCTCGAACTTCCTGCCCTGACAACAACTTCACCACTGTCTGACAACCGTATCTACTCATCGTCCAACACCTCTTTAGACACTTTTTCCACTACGTCAACAATGTCATCATCACCCACAGACTGCGACCGTTGGAAAACCTGGGTATCGGGAAAGAGCTCAGCAGCAACCTGAGAAGTGGTTTGTGACTCTTTGAAGGGTCCAGAAAAAAAGGTTCCAGAGTATGCCGGATCAAATTCCAAATTTTCCTGGGAGGGGGAAGACTGGGGGAAGGAGGTTGAGCTGGAGGAGCTGGAGGAGTGCTCCCTTGGGTAACGTGGGTGGACTGTGTGGAAGACTGACTGGTGGACAACTGGTGGAGTTGAAGCATTGTCCGCAATCCATGACATCACCTGTTCGCACTGTTCTGGCCTCAACAGTGCTTTACCATGATTCCCAGTAAGTTGAGACATGAAGCTAGGGAGTGTAGCTCTGCCGCATTCCCCTGCTCCCTCATCAGCAGGTAGTGTCTCACCCCGCCCAGGACCACGGCCTCTGACCCCTGCAGTAATTGGATGCCCACGCCTTCGTCCTCTACCCTTAGCCCTCGGGTTCAACATTTTCCAAATAATTGTCTATTTTATAGACAAAAGAGAAATATAAACTGTAAATTTTCATATTTTAGGAATTATAGAAGAACAAAACGTGCAGAAGAAATCAGACAGCAACCTCAGAAGATGATTGCTATGGCTACTTTCTAACCAACACAGACAATTTTCTGGATTTCTGGAGACTAGCTTGCTAAACAGTAGCAGGCAGACTAAGCTAGATGACATTGTATTTGCACCACTGACAGCACAGGATTTTGTGCTGTGACTTTCACTTTTGAAAAAAAAAAATCGGCAGACTGTGCCTAATCCAATCAAACCCCCCAATAAATTGTCCCACTTAGCTGTTTGAAATGGATGTGTGTGTCACTAAGAGCCAAAAATAACGTTCACAAGTCTACCTGCAAATTCGTCACAATATGGTAGTAGCTGCACTACTAGTGCCAGCAAGCCCAGCCACAAGCAAATAAAAAAAAACTCTATTGTAGCCCTAAAAAGGGCTGTTGGGTTCTTGTAGTAACGGCATCCAGACAAAGAATGATCTGAGCACCACGGTCAGTGGCTAGTATATTCCAGGGTCACCTGATCAGGCCAGCCAACCACTGCTATCGACATGTAAGTGTACCACGTGATGCTGGGTGTACTGCAGAGTCTCCTGACTTGTGATTGGCTCTGTTTCTGGCCGTCAAAAATCAAAACGGCACGAGATGACATTTTCTCGAGCTGGCAAAATATTCGTCCGAGCAACGAGCAGTTTCGAGTACGCTAATGCTCGAATGAGCATCAAGCTTGGAAGAGTATATTCGCTCATCTCTAATCCTTACATATGTCTAAGTCTTGCTGCACTCCTATCTCCATTCATGCTCCAGCAGTCATTTCTTTGGTTACTAATAATGTGATGATGTTACTTTGAGGTAAATGAACTGATTCTGATACTGCATTATCCCTTTTAGTAGGTGTAAAATACAAAGCACTATCTATCTGGGAGCAATTTCTCATTGGATACTATTATGTTTGAGTCACCTTTCCCTTAAGTTATTCTGCCTGTGTGCAATTACTTGTTGCTGAGTCAATTTGTTGGTCAGCCTGTGAGCCAGCCAGCGGGTGATGTTGTAGTACCAACTAAATCCTGTATTACCGTTGGTCAAAAAGTAAGGACCTCCAATGCAGAGGGATCATGGATTTTGCAGTGAGCATTGGAGCTTGTGTAATCATCTGTACCAGGGGGAAGAAGTAGGTTTAAGAAGAGGATTTTTTCATCCAACTGAGGGGAGTTTGCAAGGCTTTTTTGCTGCTCCTTGGCACTAATTAGGGTCAATTGGGTCCTGTCACTGTCTTTTAAAGTAACCAACAAAATGAGCCCATGGTGCCCCCTTTCCCCAATGTTATTTTTACTATGCTCGGAGGCGCTTGCACAGCATATACAATAATCCTATGATTAGCCTCCCATTTCCAGGAGGGGGAGAAAGAATGTTCTTAAATCCTATATTCTTCCTAGAATTATGTACCTGCTTTCTATGATACTTATACACAAAATTCTTTATGGAGGGGTAAGAGGCCCAGGCAAGCACACTTGCTGTTGATCAGGAAAAAATGAATTGGTGACTTCAGGATACCTGATGCCTAGTTGTACTATTGGGCTGCACAAGATCCCTTGTGATGAATGCCATCAAATTTGCTCACACACCTGATAGTGGCAGCAAAAACAATAACACCACTATTTTGGATGAAAAGTGTCACTCTTCCGTGAACTATGGGGTCAGAAATAGTTATGCAGCTTTATAAATTGGAGGAACTCTCTAGCTGGTCCTCACATAGGCACATATTTTTATTATTATCATAATTATTATTGTACTCTCAGGTTAACTCACTTGTCTGCACTCCTGCTCTGCTTCCCTTGGTGTGGCGCGTGTGTTTCAGCCTCCTGCCTCGACCTCCTGCCTGTCCCCGACCACAAACTTGCCTTACTATTCCGTACTTCACCTTGGCCGCAATCACAGACAAAGTCAGGCCTGTGGAGCGACCTGGTGGTACCACGCTGCAGCAAGTCCAACCCGCTTTGCGGCAGGCTCTGGTGAAAACTGGGTGCCACTTAGACTCCTCTCCCAGTTGTCGGCTTACATCATCGTCCATGTTGGTCCAGTGGGTCCACTACCCCTGGTGCTGACATAAAAGAGGCAATGTTTTCCTTATCCGATTCTGAAAAATGTATTTGCATATTTTAATAGTACCAGACACATACAAAGACATTGACCCCTAAAACTGAGCCCCCAAACTGTTCCTTCCTACTCACTAGGTCTATCCTAAATAGGGATAAGTAACTGAACATTGTTCCCTCCCTACACCAGTGAGCAAGTGAGGGAGGTCGACAATCCTGGTCCCAACTATGGTGGCTTTTAAAGGACAGAATTGAATACATCGGAAAATAGTCAAGCACAATAGCCAGAGTGAAGAACTGAACAATTCTTTACAGGACTCCTTAGTGAGACAATAAGAGTCATGTTTCTTCCTGTTTACAGATGATAATTCATTGTTTTTGATTACCAATCTGTATAAAAGATAACTGTTTATAACTTCAGGCAAGATTTTCAGTAGTCCAGTCCGGTTCTTTGGATTTTCAAAGATAAAATATTTTGATGAAGAATGGATTTTTATTCATAGATCATATCTTACCATTTTAAATCATATTACCTGTTTTTAAATGGTGTTGCAGAAAACATTTGAAACTTTTGCTTCAAGTTAATCCTTAATTATACTTAGTCTATAAAATCCAATACTTAACGTATATGTTGTAGCCTGGAAGACAATAAGCATGATATTATAAAGCACCGCTGCATATATGACCAAAACTAGATACCACTTAGTTTAAAGTCTAAGTTCATTCTAAGTTGTATGTGAAATATTGTGATGAGTTATTAACTTTGTTATGACATTGTTCTGTTTTTGTTTTACTTCAGATCTCACCTGCATCAGAAAAACTGCAAGCAAACTTTATTCCTTTTTTTACTCATATGTGTAGTTGTGCTTTTTAATTGCCACTTTTTCTCATGGGGGGTGACCAGCTATATATGTCTGCTTTAATCTACTGCATAAAGACCATTCACACTTTTATGTATTAGTTGAGATGGAATGACCAGGGATCCAAATTAGGGAATCTATGGGTGTGCTGCCCCTTATGTTACCACATTGGATGTGACCTCCCTCTTTCAGAGTTGGTTATACTTTCCTTTGTATGGTCCACACAACTTGGCCTTATTGGCTTGCCAGTCTTATGCTTAATTTGTGGCTCAGTGTGAACACTAGCCTAAGATGTCGGTCACTTACTCTTGCTGAGTGTTATGGTTCTCCCTTATGTTTTTATGTGGTGATATCTCTTTAAGACACAACACAGTGCACCTAATTTAATGCACACATGTCATCTGAAGCCAGACAATGCGTTCCTGCAAGCGTTTCACACATGCAAAGTTTGTTTTTACACATCATTCAGACTTGGTGATCTTTTAATTCTGGCGATCTGTATGAGAATATGTTTTTAAATCTTTCAGGTCATGATTTTAAGAGTTTTAGGCACTTGTCACTTACAATTACACTTTTCATGGCACTTTGTTGATAAATACTGCATAATCTTTTTATAACATTGATAAACATCATTGTTATTTTGTATGTTTTGGTCTTATGTATCACTCCATTTGATTGATGTATATCATGTTTGTTTATAATTGTAAGGGAGTGGGACCGGAAATGGTCACTTAACAACATTTTTGTATTTTTGAGCTATGTTCACTTGTCACAATGCTTGAGAAAGGCTTTGTCTTAAGCCGAAATGCTGCTGTCACAACTGTTTATGTAATAAAGAGTTTTGTTTCTTTGAAGTTTTTCTGGAGTGCTGGTGATTTTCTCTTTTGTAATTTTCGGAAAACCTTTAGCCTGGCCCTATCGGTGTGCAAACAACTGTGTGCTCCTTAGACTTTTCTGCAAGTACCTATCTATATATCTATCTATCCATCCTTAAAGAATCGAGCAGACAAAAGCATGCGTTTGAGGAATGGAAGAAGTCTACAATATGATACAATATAAATTTATTTGCCTTTAAATGCAAATACAACTCATACATTTTAAAAGGAAAGTTTTAACATCAATTACTTTCGTTGTTCTTGCAGAATTAAAATGTAAATAACGCACAACAGGAGATTAGTACAAAAAGCACTCACTAGATGTTTTAGCAGAAGTTGTAGAAATGAAACATTGATTTGTCCCTCTGCATAGATTTTTGCATATTCATGTTTGCTAGATTCCACTTGATATGTTCTAATGGGAATCAAAAGAAATGTGACAACCACCCTTGGCTTCCATATTTTTCTGCATATTCATCTTATCCTACTGAAGCCTGAACATTTAGTAATTGCACTGTACTTTAAGTGTCTTTGTAACAACAACCCTCTGCCTCTTGGTGTGTATGATCAAGTTAATGACATAACTTAGTAAAATTCTTGATGGTCTGCATAACATTTAAATAAATTTCAACACCAAACTTTTTATAAACAGGATATTAAATTGCAATCTTTGTTTCCCATTCTCACTTCTAAAATTTTCTTTCTTATAGCAGTTAGAAATGTGATAAAAAATGCCCAAAATGTTCCTTTTTTAGGATGCATTCACACGACCGTTGAAAAACGGCCGTATATACAGGCATATATTCGTCCAGAATACGCTACCATTCATTCCTATGGGAGATACGATGATAGAAAGAATTGCCCTATTTGTCACCGTACCGTAACACCGTATGTGAGCCATATAAAACGATATAGCATGTCCTATTTTTTCACATTCTTGCGGCCGTATGCCCCATTGAAGTCTATGGGAACGTATAAAATACGGGTGACATACGGTGTAGCCACCGTATGCTGCCGTATATACGTTCTGTATCTAGGAATACCAGGAACTATGGGAGGGGAGGACTTTCCTGGGAGTCAGAAGCAACATGGCTTATGTGCAGATGGAGAGGCTTCTGGCTCTGGTGCAAGCGCACCCTATCCTATGGGATAAGAGATTGGAAGGCTTTCACAACCATGCCCTCAAGCACAAAAATTGGGAGGAGATTACAGCAATAATGTTGCCGGACGAATGGGCTACTAGCAATACTCGGGAATGTGCATCTCTTAGTAAGTTAATTACCCTATCCTGCAGCCATGTGCATACCCCACCCCTGCAGATCCCTGCAGCCATGCGCATGACCTTCCCCTGCAGACATTTGTAATGCATAATCCCAGCAGCCATGTGGCCTGTAGCACCCCTGCAGCCATGTGCCCTGTATCACCCCTGCAGCCATCAGGCCTGTATCACCCCTGCATCCATGTGCCCTGTATCACCCCTGCAGCCATCAGGCCTGTATCACCCCTGCATCCATGTGCCCTGTATCACCCCTGCAGCCATGTGGCCTGTATCACGTCTGCAGCCATGTGGCTTGTATCACCCCTGCAGCCATGTGCCCTGTATCACCCCTGCAGCCATCAGGCCTGTATCACCTCTGCAGCCATGTGACTTGTATCACCCCTGCAGCCATGTGCCCTGTATCACCCCTGCAGCTATCAGGCCTGTATCACCCCTGCAGCCATGTGCCCTGTATCACCCCTGCAGCCATGTGCCCTGTATCACCCCTGCAGCCATCAGGCCTGTATCACCCCTGCAGCCATGTGGCCTGTATCACCCCTGCAGCCATGTGCCCTGTATCACCCCTGCATCCATGTGCCCTGTATCACCCCTGCAGCCATGTGGCCTGTATCACCCCTGCAGCCATGTGGCCTGTATCACCCCTGCAGCCATGTGCCCTGTATCACCCCTGCAGCCATGTGCCCTGTATCACCCCTGCAGCCATGTGGCCTGTATCACCCCTGCAGCCATGTGCCCTGTATCACCCCTGCAGCCATGTGCCCTGTATCACCCCTGCAGCCATCAGGCCTGTATCACCCCTGCATCCATGTGCCCTGTATCACCCCTGCAGCCATCAGGCCTGTATCACCCCTGCAGCCATGTGGCCTGTATCACGTCTGCAGCCATGTGGCTTGTATCACCCCTGCAGCCATGTGGCCTGTATCACCCCTGCAGCCATGTGCCCTGTATCACCCCTGCAGCCATGTGCCCTGTATCACCCCTGCAGCCATCAGGCCTGTATCACCCCTGCAGCCATGTGGCCTGTATCACCCCTGCAGCCATGTGGCCTGTATCACCCCTGCAGCCATCAAGCCTCTATCAACCCTGCAGCCATGTGGCCTGTATCACCCCTGCAGCCATGTGGCCTGTATCACCCCTGCAGCCATGTGGCCTGTATCACCCCTGCAGCCATGTGGCCTGTATCAACCCTGCAGCCATGTGGCCTGTATCAACCCCTGCTGCAGCCATCAAGCCTGTATCACCCCTGCAGCCATGTGCCCTGTATCACCCCTGCAGCCATCAGGCCTGCATCACCCCTGCAGCCATGTGCCCTGTATCACCCCTGCAGCCATCAGGCCTGTATCACCCCTGCAGCCATGTGGCCTTGTATCACCCCTGCAGCCACATGCCCTGTATCACCCCTGCAGCCATGTGCCCTGTATCATCCCTTCAGCCATGTGGCCTGTATCACCCCTGCAGCCATGTGGCCTGTATCACCCCTGCAGCCATCAGGCCTGTCTCACCCCTGCAGCCATGTGGCCTGTATCACCCCTACAGCCATGTGCCCTGTAACACCCCTGCAGCCATGTGGCCTGTCTCACCCCTGCAGCCATGTGGCCTGTATCACCCCTGCAGCCATGTGCCCTGTATCACCCCTGCAGCCATCAGGCCTGTATCACCCCTGCAGCCATGTGGCCTGTATCACGTCTGCAGCCATGTGGCTTGTATACCCCTGCAGCCATGTGGCCTGTATCACCCCTGCAGCCATGTGCCCTGTATCACCCCTGCAGCCATGTGCCCTGTATCACCCCTGCAGCCATCAGGCCTGTATCACCCCTGCAGCCATGTGCCCTGTATCACCCCTGCAGCCATGTGGCCTGTATCACCCCTGCAGCCATCAAGCCTGTATCACCCCTGCAGCCATGTGGCCTGTATCACCCCTGCAGCCATGTGGCCTGTATCACCCCTGCAGCCATGTGGCCTGTATCATCCCTGCAGCCATGTGGCCTGTATCAACCCTGCAGCCATGTGCCCTGTTTCACCCCTGCTGCAGCCATGTGGCCTGTATCACCCCTGCAGCCATGTGCCCTGTATCACCCCTGCAGCCATCAGGCCTGCATCACCCCTGCAGCCATGTGCCCTGTATCACCCCTGCAGCCATCAGGCCTGTATCACCCCTGCAGCCATCAGGCCTGTCTCACCCCTGCAGCCATGTGGCCTGTATCACCCCTACAGCCATGTGCCCTGTAACACCCCTGCAGCCATGTGGCCTGTCTCACCCCTGCAGCCATGTGGCCTGTATCACCCCTGCAGCCATGTGCCCTGTATCACCCCTGCAGCCATCAGGCCTGTATCACCCCTGCAGCCATGTGGCCTGTATCACGTCTGCAGCCATGTGGCTTGTATCACCCCTGCAGCCATCAGGCCTGTATCACCCCTGCAGCCATGTGCCCTGTATCACCCCTGCAGCCATCAGGCCTGTATCACCCCTGCATCCATGTGCCCTGTATCACCCCTGCAGCCATCAGGCCTGTACCTTCTTATTACTATTCTCTATGATTGTTTGAAACCGCAAATTAAAAAAAAATAAAATTATAGTAAAAAAGGTCTCCACACGCTGGGTCTCAGAAAGAGACCAGTATAAGAGGGAAAAATCGGAGAAAGGGCGAAGTGGCAGTGGGACACTGCACAAGAAACCTTACCTCTACACAGGTTTCTTGCGTTTTTTGGATACGGTGATAGACGTTGGAGAGTAAGTTATCAAAATATACTTTGCTTTACACAGCTACCCACCAGATACCCTGCCATGGCCCCTGTCTTCCATGGCCCCTACGAAGGCTCTTCAGCCATGGCTCCTCATGGCCAATCAACAGCAGGGCCATATACTAGAGAGCTGTATGAGCTATAAATACAGCATTTTGAATTGTATATAGAGTTAATATTTGTTTATAAATTCGTTTAAAAAAAATGTCTTCTTTCATTATTCTTTACTCCATCCACTACCATCCTGTATATGCATGCAAAATAGACAGATGGGCACAGAGATCAAACAGCAAAGTAGCCTAGCACCCCTCTGGCTCTTTTTCGTTCACTCAGACGTACTTTTAAAGGGTTTTTTTTTTAAAGGAAAATCACCATCAAATCAAGCATGATAAACCAGGTACACTTGCTCATAGATACGAGCACCTTGAATGTAGTAATCTTCTTATATTTGTTATAATACCTCCATCTCAATCACACCACCTTTACTTGCTCCTTTTCTTAGTCCTTTTTTAAAATTTGCAAATGTGCTTCAGGAACTCCAAGCTCCATTAACGACTATGATACCTGGAGCCCCACATGTACATTTGAATTATATCCTAAATATTAAGACCAAAGAAGCTAAAAGAAGAGCAGATACACCACATATTTAAAACAATTTTTGAAGATTATTACATCCAAATTCAAATGCACACATAACCATCCATCCACATTGCTAATGTCTTTGAAAAAAACAACTTGACAAAGTATTGTGTATAAAATTTTATTAAAAATAAAAAAGAATGGATGAGGTCTTAGTTTACTCCTTTGACTCATTTTCCAATGTCAGCCAAAAAGCAACTATTCTAAAATGGGTCAAAGAAGTAGTAAGCTCACAACCCACGTCAAGGGGCCCCATCACTTGCGAGTCCCTACATTAAACTACCAAAACAAAAAAGGTTAAAAATAAAAAAAAAACACTAATCTAAAAGTCCAGAGCCTCAACGTCCACTAATGGCATCCATCTACCAGGGAACGACACCCTCCGAAGAAACAAAGTAGGAGGCAAACTGCTCGTGAACAAACAGTCCAGCCACTCCGGGTCGTCCTTGGAGAGTGTTGTCCAGGGGGATGGACGCTGTTGGATGTTGTCCCTCCAGGTCACCATCTGAAGCACCGTCGTGGATCCGAACGAAGTTGTGAAGAATAACGCAGGCTTGCACTACCTTCTTAACGTTGTCCGGGTCCATCTGAATAGAGCTATGTAGAACCCGCCACTTGCTGCAAAGAATACCGAAGGCACACTCCACATACCATCTTGCTCGTGTGAGCCGATAGTTGAAAATGCGCCTCCGTTCATCCAAACCATGCCGCGGGAATGGCCGCGGCACATGACAGGAAAGTCCAAAGCCTTCATCAGCGACGATAACAAATGGTGCAGGAGGTCCAGTAGATCCAGGTAGACATCTCGGCTCGGGCAGGGTCAGCTGGTTGGAGCAAAGTCGTTCACCCATTCTAGAAGCCCTGAAGACCGCTGCATCTGCAGAACTTCCATAGGCCCCAATATCAACAATTATAAACTTGTAGTCACTGTCAGCCAAAGCCAACAAAACCACAGAAAAAAAAATAGTTTATAATTGAAGAATTGGGACCCTAAATGAGCCGGCTTCTTCACACGTATGTGTTTCCCATCCAGCGCCCCGATGCAATTTGGAAACTGTGCTGAGTCCAGGAAACCATCAGAAATCCGGATCCAGTCTTCAGCAGTTGGCACAGGCATGACCACAGGTCTTAGTCGCTTCCATATCACTTCGCAGGTCGATCTCACGATCATTGAAATGGTGGAAATGCCCAGCAGGAACTCATAATGCAGCGAAGCAAACGAGTTCCCAGTGGCAAGAAACCTAAAAAAAAAATACATTTAATATTTAAAGAGACTGTCCAACTTGAAATAATGAAATGTATATACTTGAAAAAACTTACCGCAGTGTCACGATGAGCCGTTGCTCTGGTGTCACAGACCGCCTCATGTTGGTATCCTGAAACCGGAGCCCCGATCGCAGGTCCGCCAAAAGACGATCAAATGAAGTCACAGTCATCCGAACGTAGTTGTGTAACTTGTAAGGATGCTGGCACAGGTCAGCGTACAAGTTCATGAAGTGACCCCTCCTAGGCCGCTCAGCAACAATGGGATGAACCCAAAATCGCCTAGTCGACTGCCGCTCCTCCTCACGCATTGCAGAATACCTTCGGAGAAAGCGCAGAACAACCCAGTCCAGGAGCAGATCGTCTGTGGGATTGTACGCCATCGCAAAAGACAAGAAGTGCCAGAAACCAGAACCAGAATCAGCAATGGAGACTAAACCTCGCTTTCGGAAAAGTCAAAATGGAGTCTGGGCCGATCAGGTGACCAAATTTGGGGAAGGGCAAGCTTTTGTTATCATTTGTCATTATTTGATGGCCCACCGTATTTTATACAGACACGGTACGGATACGGTGCAATACGTGCGCATACGGCTAAAAACAGCACGTATATACAGCACAATACGCCAGAAATATACAAATATACAGAACGTGAAAATTTAAAAGATTGTGTGAATGCAGCCTTAACCTTTTTCATTTCCATCTTTTTTATTAGCTTTGGACTAAGGTTCAGAGGACATTGAAGAATTGCAGAAAAATGTACAAAGCAGATTTTCACAGATGCTCTGACTGAGGCAGAAACCAGCCAAAACAGTATCTATTAACAAATTACATGTTATTGTTTGCCTTATGAAAATGTATACTATTTCTCTATGTTATTTCTTTATTAATTCTTAACAGTTTTCTAGATCCCAAACTTGCCAGTGGATAAAATCTGTGCATGGTCATGTGATGTCACACGGGTGCATGCCTTGTTACTGTCACAGAGATTAATCAGAGCTGTGTGTTATAATAAGCTTTGCAACTGTGTGACATCACATGACCATATACACATTTTTGTGCGCTGGCAGTAAACACAGAAGATTTCTACAGAATGACAGCAAGCAGAGATCTATAAAACTGTGAGGAATGCATGCAGAAATTATATTTCTCGGTGCGGATCTTCCGGGGGAGGAGCATGTGAGCGGACGTGTTTCACGCCGCCCCGCTACTCCCGCCCGCATCCAGAGCATGCTGATGCCGGCGTCCCGGCTTGGTTAAACATCCCCCGCTGATGGTATGACGAGGGTCCGGAGGTCCAGAACCTCAAGCGCACGAGAGGTGGTTCCAGGGCTGCGCTGAGAGAGAGGAGCCGCAACACTAAGCAACCAGCAAAGCGTCACACTGCGGTGGCAGGAGCTTCGGGAGCTGGAGGAACTAAAAGACCTGGACGGAATATCTGCAAGTCTAGCAGAGAAAAGATTTGCGAGGATCTCCCTAATCCAATACATCGTAGAAAGACTCCGGGGGACCGGTGGATACCTGGCAGGCTAGCCGTCATCGTCCTGAAGAGGAGGTTTGAGGGCTTTGTCCTGAGAATCGGACCAGATCCGCTGGGGTCATTAAGGTCTACTGGGGTGTTCCTCGCCCTAAACAGGTCGTATGAATCCTTGTCTTCTTGCTTCTTGGTATACTGTATATTTGAACTACACTTGCAGTTACTAACTCGCTCCTGGCTTTGATATTACAACAAACGCTTCAATTCTAACTAGCCACGCGGCTGCACTTAAGCTCAAGAAGAAAAACCGCAGCTGACGCCTAACTGCTTAAAGCATTTTCCTTGACTAACCATCTAATGCAGGCCCCCTCTCCCACTGTGGCAGTTTGTTTGTCCGCTTTTGGTGTTTATGAAAATAGCAATACACTAACCAAAAACTGTTTAGTGGGATACTGCTTCGCTTTCGCATTATTGCCTGGGGGAGGAGGGAAGAAGAGGAAAAAAAAGAAGAAAAAGAGAAAATGCTTGTTTTTTAATTCACTGTACCTCTCTGGACTCATTGTTCGGGGCCCAGTCGGCCTGTGGCAAATACCTGGGTTGATAAAATTGAAATACCAGTGTATTGCTTATTTTCTCAGCTGTTTAGTCGAACGACTAGGATATTATCCTGCTGTTGGTCTTTAAACAAGGTTGTTTTCAATCCTTGTAGGTGTGGACAGAGTCTTTCGATGTACTAATTCTCTACTAGAGCGGTGGCACTACTCAGTCATCTGTTTTTGTTTCTACTAAACCCTGCAATGCTTTGACTGCTAATGTTTATGCACTACTTTGCTAAAAGAAAGTCGCAGTAACTACTTGATTGTTAACTGTAATTCCCGTGTCTAAATTGCCTATGACAGACCACTATTTCTCTGTCAGTGTTATGATCATGTACCAACTAGGCTAGACTGGGGTGAACCTGTGTGGAAACACGTCCCTGTGTAATTACCTAAATCTCATTACAAGAGCTGAGCTCAAAAACAGGGCGTTGTGGAAATACAAGTTTTTCTGCCAAGATAATTTGTTTTAAAATATTGATTAAAGAAATACAATTTTCCTGGTAAGACCAGTACACCCTTCTAGCCAAGATGACTCGACCTAATGTAAAAAAAAGGGTGCGAGCACTACACCGGTGTCCTCCCCAATAAAAACCCCCAAAAATCAGAATAGAGTAGAAAAAGTAAGGGAAAATGCCTTAAGGAAACTAGATAAATTCGCTCTATCTCCAAAAAGTGGTGGGAGTGCATTGACAGGTACAAAAAAGAGCATTAAGGAGGGGGAAGGGTGTGACGAAGAGAGGTGTGACATAGAAAATATGGTCCTAATAGAGACCGCTCAACAGGAGAAAGCTTCAGTTCTGATGGATGATGATAGCACGGGTACGGGAAAATCTCATACGCAGGAGCAGCCAGAGGGTCTAGAAACTGTGGGGGTCAGTGGGGATCCACTACCCCCGTCTCAGACTGAAATCTATGAGGCAATTATGCAGTGCAATAGGGCAATAAGGGTCTTAACAAAGGATGTGGGCCAGTTCCAAGAGGAGCTGGTCCGGATGAGTTCGGATTTACGTAAGCATGAGGCAAGATTTGACCAAGTAGAAACTAGAGTCTCTGATCTAGAAGATGCGCAGAATGAGATGAAAACGGAAATGCTAACATTAAAATCTAGGTGCGAAGAGCAAAAAAAGAAAATCATCGATTTGGAGAATCGCTCTCGTCGAGCAAACCTTAGATGTTTAGGATTCCCGGAAGGGGCAGAAGGGGAAGATCCTATTAAATTTATGGAAAACTGGTTTAATGAGCTATTAGGAGAGGGTTTTGCCACCTTCCCCTCCTTCATTGAAAGGGCCCACAGAGTACCCGGGAGAGTCCCAGTGGGGGGGGGGTTACCCCCGCCCAATACTATTAAAGTCGATAGTCTCAAAAGATAGGGACCTTATCCTGCGTAAACTAAGAAAGATAGAGAAATTAGAATTTAAGAGTCACCTGGTAAAAATCTTCCCGGACTACGCTAATGAGACTCCAAAGATGAGAAAGGGCTTCATGGAGATAAAAAATAAATTAAGACAGAAGAATATTGCATATTCAGTATTATTTCCAGCTAGACTCCGAATTATATGGAAAGACAAGACGTTATTTTTTGACGCACCTGATGAAGCGATGGACTGGTTTAATCATAATATCAGTTGAATTGTTCTTGGGGGGAATTAGGAATTAAGAAATTAATGCTCTGGTTGGGGTGGGGAGGGGCTTAGGGATGCATAGGTTGAGAGTCTCAGCTTTGCCCTGTTCCTTAGGGTGCAGAAGGCAGAGGAGACGGATGGTGGGGGGGGGTACTAGGTTTTTTTTTTTTTTTTTGCTGTCTCTCCCTCCTCCCCCTCGCTGGCGGTCCCCATTTGTTCTCCCAGGTGGGATGGATATTCTCCTTTATGGCACTTTTTAAAGCTGACACAATCTGGCCTTCCCCCTCCCCTGGTTACTCCTTATGATCTACAGATTAAGAAATGTATTCATGAAAAAAAGTTCATGAAAATATTATCTTGGAATGTCAGAGGATTAGGATCCCCACAAAAACGGGTAGCAGTCTGGGACTTAATAAATTGCCATCGTCCTGATATAATAGCTCTTCAAGAAACACACCTGGTACAGGACAAAGTGGATGTAATTAAAAAAAGTTGCATAGGGATAAGTTATCACTCCGTTTGCTCTGCTTATTCTAGAGGGGTATCCCTCTTATTTCACAGAGATTGTCACTTTGAACAAGAAAAGGTCACAATAGACACGGAAGGTAGATATATTTTTATTTATGGGACTTTGGAAGGGAGAAAATGGGCTATTGCAAATATATATATATCCCTCCACCATATTCATCAAATATAATAACAAAATTTTACACTTTTTGCTCTGTATGGGAGGATCCACTTATTTTGATGATAGGGGATTCTAACACCGTTTTGGATTATCACCTAGATACATTTCAGGTTACACAAGGATGTAGGTCTTCACATAGGAATTCAACACTGTCAGGAATGGTGGAAAATTTTAAATGGATTGAGGCCTGGCGGGCACATAATCCTAATAAACGTGCATATTCTTGCTTTTCGGGTTCACATATGGTTTTTTCACGTCTGGATATGGCTTTTTTAAATAGTAAGGCTGCACAGCTAGTTAAGAAGGTGGTGTATGGGAAAAGGGGAGTCTCTGACCATTCACCTTTAGTCATAACACTAGAAAAAGATAAATCACGAAGTTCTAGGGCTATTAGGATATCTCCCTTTTGGTTAAATTTATTAGGGAAACAGGATCAGTTTGTGAATGAAATAAATAGGTTTTTTAGTTCTAATAAGGGCACAGCTACGGAGGAAATGATATGGGACACAGCTAAGGCCTTTATGAGAGGAGAATATAAATCCCAGGTGTGCTACTACAAAATGAAGGAAAACAAGGTGATGCGGGAGTTGGAAGCACAGGTAGAAAGATTGGAAAACTCATTTATTAATAACCCCTCTGATGAGAACAGACGGGCTTGGGAAGAGGCCCAATTGTGTTATACGGACCTGACTAAATTACAGGCGGATCGAAGGGTTTCTGCACAGGCCAGAAGAGGGTATCTGGAAGCTAATGTATCGGGTAAGATGTTGGCTAAATTAGTCAAAGCAGATAAGGAAAAAGAACTCATTACCATCATTGAAAGACCTGATGGGAGTATGACGGATGACCCAGTACAGATCCTAGAACATTTTATAAAATACTATGAAGAATTGTATACCTCAAAAAGCAGCAATTCACGGGCGGATTTGGAGAGTTATTTTGGGGATACTATAATTCCCAAGATCTCAGAGATAGGGAAAGATCTATTGGACCAGGAAATATCGCGATCGGAAGTGCTGGGGGTGTTATCGCGAGCAGCGGGGGGCAGTGCACCAGGGCTGGATGGGATTCCGTTTGAATTTTATATGCTATATAAGGATGAATTGCTGGACCACTTGATTGAGATTTGGAATTATTCTCTTCAAAGTGGATTTCTCCCTCCATCTATGAGGGAGGCATTGATAGTCTTAATTAAAAAACCAGACAAAGATAAGCGAAAAGTGGACTCATATCGTCCCATCTCGTTAATAAATGTTGATAACAAACTGCTTGCCAAGGTGCTGGCAGAAAGACTTAAAAAAATAATTGGAGAGATTATTCATCCGGACCAAAAAGGTTTTATGCCTGGAGGCTCGACATTTGATAATATAAGGAGGTTATTCTTAAATATGCAGATGGAACCATCTGGCCCTGGTCATAGGTCCTTGTTGTTCTTGGATGCCTCCCGTGCTTTTGACACCCTCAAATGGTCCTTTCTCTGGTATACACTGGAGAAAATGGGCTGTGGAGCCCAATTTATCTCATGGGTAAAACTTTTGTATGAGGAGCCATTGGCACGGGTCTTAGTAAATGGGGAAATTTCAAGGCAATTTAGGCTTGGAAGAGGTTCCAGACAGGGATGCCCGTTATCCCCTCTCCTATTTGCTATCGCTATGGAACCATTGGCTTGCAAGATCAGACAGAATCAAAGTGTTATAGGCTTTAGACTGGGGGATACCCAAGAAAAAATTTCCTTGTATGCGGATGACGTTCTTCTTTACCTGGGAACCCATGGTTCAATTGATAAAGTATTCGGGATTTTTGAGGAGTATGGGCGATTCTCTGGCCTGGGCATAAACTGGCACAAATCCGCCTGGCTTCCTATTGACCATCCAGGTTCCTTTGCTCCAAAGAATGTAGTAAATATTAGTAAGGGGGAAAGTACCAGGTATTTAGGGATTAATATTTCAGAGGACATTACGGAATTTATAGATAAAAACATCATCCCGATTATAGGTGAGATTAGGAAAAAAGTTCAGTTGTGGAAAAAGTTACCGATTAACATGCTAGGGAGAATTGCTCTCATTAATATGATACTACTTCCGAAGTTACTCTATGTTTTAACAGCATCTCCAATAATAGTTCCAGATAAGATTTTTAAAATCATAGAAAGTTTGTTTGCAGAGCTGGTTTGGAGGGGGAAGCAGCCACGCCTAAAGTTGGAAAGAATGACGTTACCCATAGGAAAAGGGGGTTTTGGAATTCCGGATATGCGAGCCCATTATATAATAGCTCAAGCTAAATATCTGTCTACATGGGATTCCAACCCCCATAGTCTTGTGGGTAAAAGACCCATTCTAGCCTCAATTATGATATCTGGGAAATTCTAGAGGCGGAACACTGGGAACTATCTAAAAGGGGTCCCCCCAAATATACCTTCCAATTAATGCTTCAAGTCTGGAGGGAGCTCCAGAAGATAACAAAAATGAAGGGGTATAACCAGTACACTCCTATGTGGAAAAATAGGAAATGGCGGGTTCCGGTGGTTAATTACAAAAAATGGATAGACAAAGGTATTAAATATATGTATCAGATTTTCGATAATGGACGGTTAAAAACATTTAACAGTATACAGGAGCAATTTGGGTTAGATGATTCATGTCTTTATACATACCTACAAATTCTCCACTGGTGGCAAACAGTGGAGAAGTCGCAAAAAGTTATGCAGCCACTTCCACCATTATTGATAGTGATGCAGACAATGATGGGGACCAAGTTTAAGAGTAAAAATTTACTCCGGTTCTGGCCAATATCCGAAAAAAGAGACAACAAAAAAAGAATTATGCATAAGTGGACAGAAGTAGTGGGGGAACTGAGTGAATCTCAATGGAACATAATTATAGGGGATGCAAATAAGTTATTCAAGATACCGGCTCAGCGGCTATCCCATATATTTATACTACACAGACTCTATTTCACCCCTAAAATACTATCTAAGTTTGGTCCAAAGGTGTATAGCTGCAACAAGTGTGGTATGCGAGAAACCGATGACATTCATATTTTGTGGTTTTGCACACAGACACATAAGTTCTGGGGCTCCGTTATTGATGAAATTAATAAATACATGGAGGTAGATTTACCATTTTCTTTCCACGGGTGCATTCTGGGCCTTTTGGAAAATGTAACACTACACAACAAGGGATATGTTATAAAGAAATTGTTATCCTTGGCAAGATTTAGTGTTATTAAAAAATGGATGTCAAAAGACCCCCCCAATGTTATGTTATGGAAAAGAGTGGTTAATAACACGATTCTGGCAGAGGCTCAAACGAAATTGAAGGGAAGTAAAAGAGGATATGAAAGGTTTAAGCTCTCATGGCAATCTTGGATCAATCAAAACTTTAGTAGGGAGGAATGTGCAATATTAAGGTGAGATATGGAAGGGAAGGGGGGGGGGGCTAAGGAATTGTTATGTTATTTATGGTATAATATGCCATCATATTTGATATATGTATACAAGGTAAACACTTAAGAAACAGTCTGATTTATGTATGGTCTGAATTATATAGTTAAAATTGTAAAAACACAGTTTGACTTTTTCAATATGGTAGGTCTTGATGTGACAACTCATTAATGATGGCTAAGTAACTAGGTTGTTACTTAAGGGAAAAAGAAAAGACAGAAAATAATTTGTGTATGAATTGATACTACGGATATAATGTGTAAATCAATAAAATTCTTTAAAAAAAAAAAAAAGAAATTATATTTCTCTTATTATACACACAATTACATTTATTGACTACAATCAGACAACCCCTTTTGACCACAAAATCCCTGTGGCAGCTGGTTGATTATAATATTGCATATATATGCATATATATATGTATATATATACTGTATATATATATATATATATAAATATACATATATTTTCATAACAATCACATATATTGTATATACTTCATGACATGAAAAAATATTTAGAAACTGAGCTCTATCATACCACAAACAAATTAAATTATTTTGCTATTGATAAAAGTCTTTCAGGGTTATTTAAAGCGGTTTGCCCATGAAAGAAAGTTCTTAAATCTCAATCTCCTACGGTAGTAATCCTAATATGATAAAGATTACTTTTAACCAATTATTTTGCAATTTTTATCTGTTTTTTTGCTGCTTTTGTTTTTATCCCTGCATCAGATACCTCTGTGTAAGATTCAGCTGTGGGGGCATGGCCTACATATGCCCCTTACAGGAGTAACTCTATATACAGGGACAATGTTAGGGTTACACATGTATGTAATGTGCAGGGAGAGATTTATTATTCTATAACTTGTTTCTCCCTCCTGCATACACTCTTTGCTGGGAATTTGGGACAGGAAAAGAAGTGGAGGGACTTCCAGCATAGAATACAATGCAGTGTAATTGTAATTAAATGTGCCCACCTATATCAGGGTTCAGGGACCCTGCGTGTACACTGCTCCACAAGGTTTACCAGTTCCCTCCACAGCCCGACATCCCACTGCAGACCCCACAGAAGAGGATTCATCCATTCAGCTCAAAGACCTTCGATGATGTAGGGCATAGTGAGGGGGAGGGGACAGACTGCACATGCTCGATAACTATCCAACGGCTGAGTCAGGCCAATGGTTCCTTGAAGGGAGAAGTAAAACCTGCCTAAACAGCACCTAATTAAAACAAAACAATGACACAAATTGTTTTATTTGGAATGGTGATAGCCACAGCTTTATTGAAATGTTTTTGAAGTTACAGTCTGAAAAATATAAAAAGTCAAATTATTAACAACAAAACAATAACAATAAAAATCCAACTTAATTATTGGTGGCTAAGTCCTTGGCAACCCACACATCAAAACATTTTACCATTTTACCTCTTTGAGAAGCCACATATCAAAATAGGTCATTTCACCACCTTTCTCCATATGCTGTAATTTTTTTTAGTTGCCAAGCACCTGCCACCATCACAAGTTACATCCTATCACTTCCAATCACTAACCCAATCTGATAGAACGATCTGTAAAACTACTTGTATCCCTCCTCCCCAGAAAGTTAAATGCGTGATACTCTATACAAAGACCAAATAAATTAGGGAGGATGGGTGGGACAATTTATCTATGCCAAAAGATGGCGTTCCCTTTCTGCCATCTTATATAACTCTATAACTCCCCCCCCCCATTTGCAACCCCCTATCGCCTTTCGCTACATCATTCACCCCCTTTAACTACCACCTGTCCATTTTCTTAACTGTTCCCATCCCCGTATGTCATAGCTGCACTCCACCCAGCCTACGGCCTGCTCCGTGCTAACATTACAGGAGATGTGTGGGAATCTGACCAGAGAAAAAGACCTTGGACAGGACTGAATTTACAGCTGTATCCCTGGACAAATAATGTCATACAGCACCTGGACTGATAGAGAAAGATTAGAATTATATCTGTTAAATGTTGTATTTTTGTTAATGACACCCCTTTAAAGGAATATATCATGAATCACTTAATATCATAGAATATTATAGTTAATATTATCTTTGCGTCTATGCAGTTGCCCATTTCAAATAATTGTCCAATTTGTCCAATTTTGACCAAGTGTTTCATTGATGTGTTATCATTTCATCAAGCTGTGGTGTTCAAACCTGTTCTTTCTTCAAATGTCAAATGTAGAAAATGATTGAAATTGCATCAACACATTTTGTTAAAGCACAAAATGATCCCTGTATTACCTACCTGTACAGACCACATTATCAGATCTGCTTAGGGGAGTCATCCATCTCTTTCCTTATCATCTACCTTTCCCTCTGAAATATACTCTGAATTTTGTCTTGCTAGCAATACAGAAAAAAGATCACTGAGGTGTCTCAGGGTCGGACTGGGGTGCCAAGGGCCCACCAGTGAAATTAATTCTGGGGGCCCACCAGCTGCTTCATTGATACATACGAGCAACCCCCATGTATATTTTCATTGCATTTCTGATCGTGCTGGAAATGCAAGGTGTGAATGCAGCCTGTGGCCATGTTCACACATTGCATTTTTTGTTGCGTTTTTAACGCTTTGGAAAGACGATCTGTTCCTCTTCCATTTGAATGCAGGTCTTTTTGCCATTCAGCACACAAACTTTAAGTTTCTGCAACAAAAAAAAACGTAATGTGTGAACGCAGCCCCAGGCTTCCTGCACACTACACTTGTGCAGTTCTTGGTATGCAAACAATGGTCCCATGGAACATTGTTTGAGGGTTGTTTGTCGGGATGTAAGTACATAATAATAGCCTGAACCGCAAACTTAGTTAGGACCTGCTCTGTCATTTGCAGCTCAGGCAGTCGGCTCATAAACAGGGCTGTGAAATTCATGCAGAAAACAGGCCTCAGGCCGCAGCCACACGTACCGCTAGGCGTCTTTTCATAATGTGACACTAGCGCACAGGGGGCGGTCCTCGGCCCGAACGCACATGCGTTTCCAGAGAAACGCATGCGATATGTGATCGGCTTATCAATCGCATGCGTTTCTGGAAACGCATGTGCGTTCAGGCCGAGGTTCTCCCCCTGTGCGCTAGCGGCGTGTTATGAACGGACGCCTAGCGGTACGTGTGACCGCGGCCTCAGGCTCCATGCACACTTTTTGTTTTTTGACTGCATTGGAAACAGCAAAAGGGAAGGGCTTTGTCAGAACACATACACTCACCGGCCAATTTATTAGGTACACCTGTCCAACTGCTCGTTAACACTTAATTTCTAATCAGCCAATCACATGGCGGCAACTCAGTGCATTTAGGCATGTAGACATGGTCAAGACAATCTCCTGCAGTTCAAATCGAGCATCAGTATGGGGAAGACAGGTGATTTGAGTGCCTTTGAACGTGGCATGGTTGTTGGTGCCAAAAGGGCTGGTCTGAGTATTTCAGAAACTGCTGATCTACTGGGATTTTCACGCACAACCATCTCTAGGGTTTACAGAGAATGGTCCGAAAAAGAAAAAACATCCAGTGAGCGGCAGTTCTGTGGGCGAAAATGCCTTGTTGATGCCAGAGGTCAAAGGAGAATGGGCAGACTGGTTAGAGCTGATAGAAAGGCAACAGTGACTCAAATCGCCACCCGTTACAACCAAGGTAGGCAGAAGAGCATCTCTGAACGCACAGTACGTCGAACTTTGAGGCAGATGGGCTACAGCAGCAGAAGACCACATCGGGTGCCACTCCTTTCAGCTAAGAACAGGAAACTGAGGCTACAATTTGCACAAGCTCATCAAAATTGGACAGTAGAAGATTGGAAAAACGTTGCCTGGTCTGATGAGTCTCAATTTCTGCTGCGACATTCGGATGGTAGGGTCAGAATTTGGTGTCAACAACATGAAAGCATGGATCCATCCTGCCTTGTATCAACGGTTCAGGCTGGTGGTGGTGGTGTCATGGTGTGGGGAATATTTTCTTGGTACTCTTTGGGCCCCTTGGTACCAATTGAGCATCATTGCAACGCCACAGCCTACCTGAGTATTGTTGCTGACCATGTCCATCCCTTTATGACCACAATGTACCCAAAATATGATGGCTACTTTCAGCAGGATAATGCGCCATGTTATAAAGCTGGAATCATCTCAGACTGGTTTCTTGAACATGACAATGGGTTCACTGTACTCAAATGGCCTCCACAGTCACCAGATCTCAATCCAATAGAGCATCTTTGGGATGTGGTGGAACGGGAGATTTGCATCATGGATGTGCTGCCGACAAATCGTGTGATGCCATCATGTCAATATGGACCAAAATCTCTGAGGATTGCTTCCAGCACCTTGTTGAATCTATGCCACGAAGAATTGAGGCAGTTCTGAAGGCAAAAGGGGATCCAACCCCTTACTAGCATGGTGTACCTAATAAAGTGGCTGGTGAGTGTATGTCTTTCTACTGAAACACTTTTGTTCTGGAATGAGCCCCTTCCTGGTGCGTTTTTAATTAAAACAGATCAAGAACTGCAACGTGTGAATGGGGCCTGAGGCTTGTTATCTGCCTGTGGGTAGGGCCTAACTTGTCTTTGTGAGAAAACTCCTTTAAGACATTTTTTCTTTTTGTCACACGTATGCTGTAATACTGAGGCTGTGGTCACACATAACACAGAGTATACTGGTAATACTGAGGCTGCGGTCACACGTAACACAGAGTTTACTGGTAATACTGAGGCTGCGGTCACGTGTAACGTGGGGTATGCTGGTAATACTGAGGATGGAGTCACAGGTAACGCGGGGTATGCTGGTAATACTGAGGCTGTGGTCACACATAACATGAAGTATAGTGGTAATACTGAGGCTGCGGTCACATGTAACGCGGGGTATGCTAGTAATACTGAGGCTGTGGTCACACGTAACACGGAGTATACTGGTAATACTGAGGCTGCGGTCACACGTAATGCGGGAAATGCTGGTAATACTAAGGCTGTGGTCACATGTAACGCGGGGTATGCTGGTAATACTGAGGCTGCAGTCACACGTAACGCGGGGTATGCTGGTAATACTGAGGCTGTGGTCACACGTAACATGGAGTATACTGGTAATACTGAGGCTGTGGTCACACATAACACGGAGTATACTGGTAATACTGGGTCTGCAGTCACACGTAATGCAGGGTATGCTGGTAATACTGAGGCTGTGGTCACACG
Organism: Engystomops pustulosus; assembly: GCF_040894005.1. Classification (NCBI taxonomy): domain Eukaryota; kingdom Metazoa; phylum Chordata; class Amphibia; order Anura; family Leptodactylidae; genus Engystomops; species Engystomops pustulosus. The sequence continues at coordinate 92,777,392 of NC_092414.1, read as the reverse complement.
TAACACGGAGTATACTGGTAATACTGAGGCTGCGGTCACATGTAACGCGGGGTATGCTGGTAATACTGAGGCTGTGGTCACACGTAACACTGAGTATACTGGTAATACTGAGGCTACAGTCACGCGTAACGCGGGGTATGCTGATAATACTGAGGCTGCAGTCACACGTAACACGGGGAATGGTGGTAATACTGAGGCTGCAGTTCACACGTAACATGGGGAATGGTGGTAATACCGAGGCTGTGATCATACGTAACATGGGGAATGGTGGTAATACTGAGGCTGCAGTGACTTGTAACGCTTCCTCCAGCCCTTGCATTTGGACAATACAGGACACCGGGTGCGGGTTATCCATCACATGCATTTGCATAGAAGCACATCCTGCCCCTGTGCGCTTTGATTCCAATTCTAAACACAGTCAGTGTTACGTGTGACATCAATCCTTATTCTACAGCAATACTTAATACAGTCAATCAAAGTACTACAACTTTCAGCATCTCATTCAACTGCTGGGAGTTGCAGTTCTTGAGTCCACTGTTATTCTATATATATGTACACATTGCAGGGATGTAATGAGGTGCACTGTGTGTGTGTAATGTGATGCACTTTTATTTTGTACCTTTTTCTTGTGCTGGAAGCCATCAGCAGCTCCTCATCCATCCTGAGCTCCCACACATGAGGGCAGCCTGTGCTGTGCCAGGGGGAGGACACTCCAGCATGACCAGGAGGAAGGGGGCCCACTGTGACAACGAGGGGGCCCATGTCCTCTGGTCTGTAATTAGTGACAGCTCACTGTCTGCTCCTCCAGTGAGGCAGCAGCAATGAATCAGGGGCCATGTTCTCCTGCAGTGACGCAGGAGCTGAGGTGCTCAGTGCAGTGAGGAGGAAATGTCTTACTCACTGCCCCAGCGCTGCTGTGGGAAGAGCAGAGAACCTGTCTCTCCCTCCTGCAGGACGTCATAGTCCCCCCTGCTGTCCCCCTCCTCCAGCCTCAGCTGAATGTGCCTGGACAGACACAGATAGGAGATGGTGACTTAGGATAAGGGCCCACCAGGGTTTTGACCGGTATCGGCAGGCCAGTCCGAGCCTGGTGTCTGATGTATAGAGGTTCAACAGAGATGAGAGAAAGGAATAGTAAGCAGGAACAGTTAGGTCTCCAACCACCAATTTAGATTGTATTGCAGACTGCAGAGGATAAGGAAGTTAGAAAATTACCAGAAACAGTGTTATACCTCATGCACATACACCGGCCACCATTTATCAAAACTGGAGTGTGCAGAGTGCACCGGATACATCAAAACTGGCTCCGTGCCTTCATTAATCTGGCGTCCCCTGCACTGCTCTAGAAGTGTGCACCTTTTTTTTGTACACTTTGTTAATGCTGAAGAATTTTGCAACATACAGAATTGTGTTGAACATCAGCAATAAATGTGATGCAAACTCTGACTAAGCACTAACACTCCCTTTAGGTCCACATTTTCTTGTCGGACACATTGCAGCCGCAACACAAAACTGACACAACACCTTATAAATACATGTGCAAGCAGTTTGCACGTTCTTTACATTGTCAGCCACTGATTTCTGATTCATGTACAGTTTATTGAATGGTCAGATGGGCAGGAATGAGAGTAATAGGTAAGTAAGAAGTAATGCGTGAACATATTTTTTTCTACTTCAAAGATTTGGTTATCCTTCAGACTTTGTTTATTAACAGGTATTATATAGTTCAATTTAATTTATTGCCATTTCCTTTGAAGCCTAAATGAATACTGCACCTATAATGGTAATACCATGAGCTAAACTCCATATTCGTTCACATTTTAATTACTTTTTAATATTCAACCAAATTTATATTACCACTTCATAACCAGTGCAGTATATTTAACTTTTCTCTAATAAAGTTTACTGCAGGTGAGAATGAATCATTCCACTTGATTGCAGATGTCTTCATTAAAATGATCTAACACAAATCTGAAACAGCAACCTAAGAAATAATGTTGACAAGTGCAATTTGAGTTCTCTTTTGCAGGACTAATCCTCCTATTCACATCACTATTTCATTTACTAGCTTAACATTTTATGATACTAATATTCTTTTATGACCTGTTAAGTTTATCAGCAGACAAGACTTTATATACCAATAGGAGTGTACTGCCATTAGAAGTGACAATTATTTGGAACATATAAACAGAAAGCTTTTTGCGAGTTCATCTTTTTGTTTCTGAAAGCTTTGACAAGTGGATATTGAAAGATTATTCCCACAGAGTTAATTATTAAAGTAAATATATATTTTTTCTGATTTCAGAAAAGCAAGTAATTATAAAATATTCTACCAATTATAAAATAATTTATATTCTGACATAATTGTAATTATTTAATGTTAGGAGATAAACAGATCAAGCATTTTACCTCATTAGTAAAGAATAATTTGAACCATACTATATTCATATTCTATATCAATGGCATGTGTAACATCTGTGGTTGTTTTGGCTTCATTACCATCTTCTAAAAGTAAAGTATGGCAGAGGATGAGCTGTAAACTATGATTTTGTACTTATTTATTTTGCACTACCTTAAATGTTGCCCTGTTCACTCCTTTGCTGGCCAATTTTTTTTGGCTTAGATGCTAGGAATGGGGCTTTGAGATTTGTTCTCTTCCTAGTGCTTGCTTTTCTGGAACTTTTCTGGAATTTGCTAATATATTCTGTATTGCTTTGGTTTTCTGTTCTGCTAAGTCCTTTTTGTTTACTCCCACATGAGTCCAACCCACCTCCCAAGTTTTATTTTGTCCTGTTCTTGTTTATGTACTTTACTTTGTGGCTGAAAGTGATTGTCACCCAGTTGTCACAAATCATTAAGGGTAGAGTCAACAGCTAGGAAGGAAGAGCTGGGTAGGCTTTATTGTTTGTAAGGCTACATCCATTTCATTGTACATGCTGGTAAAGTGACCAAAACTGTAAAACACTTTTAATAAATGCACTAAAAGGCATTTTAGACAGTTTTCCCACAAATTACCATGCATAATTGTTTTAAATATTGATAACTAAATAAAAATGCAGAGCATAATACTCAATGTTACAGATTCTCAATTGTAACAAAGAAAATAGTCCTAGCAAGGAATTTGTAGAGTAAGCACTTAACATATACTAACTTAGATTAACATACTTTAGTTTGTACAGGCGGTCCCCTACTTAAGGACACCCGACTTACAGACAACCCATAGTTACAGACGGACCCCTCTGCCCACTGTGACCTCTGGTGAAGCTCTCTGGATGCTTTACTATAGTCCCAGACTGCAATGATCTGCTGTAAGATGTCTGTAATGAAGCTTTATTGATAATTCTTGGTCCAATTACACCAAAAATTTTGAAACTCCGATTGTCACTGGGGCAAAAGAAAAAAAATTGTCTAGAACTTCCATTATAAAATATACAGTTTCGACTTACATACAAATTCAACTTAAGAACAAACCTCCAGACCCTATCTTGTATGTAACCCGGGGACTGCCTGTAGTATACTTTATGTCTAATGCTGACATGATTAGAAATTGGTCATTATTATGGATACATGTACAGTCGATCCCCTACTTAAGAACACCTGACTTGCACACGGCCCCTGGTTACAAACGGACCTCTGGACTTTGGTTATTTACTTTACTTTAGCCATAGGCTACAATAAACAGCTATAACAGTGTCTGCAGTATGAAATGTATCTGCAATGAAGCTTTATTGTTAATCCAACATTTTTAAAATCCAAAGATAAGGAAAATGGGGTTACTCAACAGATATCGTTCCACCCAATGGGGGTCCAAAAAAATGTGCTCCTGGGTAGTTGAGGTATCCGCAACGTATCAAAATAGCAGTAAAGTGTCCAAAGTACCAGTTTAAGGAACATCCAATTACACTTGCAAGAATGGTACACAATATTTGTTTCTTGTTAAAAATACAATTTTTATTTTATTTAAACACTAATATCCTGGATATCCAACATATTACCCATAAAATCACACACATAATACACACATAAAAAATGTAAAAAAAGGAAGGGAATAAACACATAACAAAATCACATGATAATAGGGTATTCAAAGTTGTAGTAACACATACCAAAAAATAGTACTTGCAGTATGGTCTATGTAATTGATATGTGCAAATCTGTATACTTCTTTCGTAAAGGTGTGTATATCTGGACTTTTCAAAGGCATTTGACACTGTGCCGCATAAAAGGTTGGTATATAAAATGAGACTGCTGGGACTAGGGAAAAATCTGTGTATTTGGGTAAGTAATTGGCTTAGTGATAGAAAACAGAAGGTCGTCATTTATGGCACATTCTCAGATTGGGATGATGTTACCAGTGGAGTGCCACAGGGGTCAGTATTGAGGCCACTTCTTTTTAATATTTTTATTAATGACCTTGTAGTGGGTTTACACAGTCAAGTATCAATATTTGCAGATGATACTAAGCTGTGTAAAGTAATAAATACAGAAGTCGATTATTTAGCATTACAGAGGGATCTGTGGAAGCTTGAGGCGTGGGCAGAGAAATGGTTAATGAGGTTTAATGTAGATAAATGTAAAGTTATGCACTTGGGCCGTGGAAACAAAAAGTATAATTATGTTCTAAACAGTCAATTACTTGGTAAAACTGGAGCTGAAAAGGACTTGGGAGTATTGGTAGATGGTAAACTTAATTTTAGTGACCAGAGCTATGTGGCTTCTGCTAAAGCAAATAAAATTATAGGATGTATCAAGAGAGGAATAGATTCTCATGATAAAGACATAGTTTTGCCCTTATACAAATCACTGGTCAGGCCACAAATGGATTATTGTGTAGAGTTTTTGGCACCAGTGTATAAAAAGGAATGGGTGAAGGGGAGAGCAACCAAAATTATTATGGGAATGGGGGGATTAGAATACAATGACAGATTGCACAATTTGGGATTATTCAATTTTGAAAAAAGGGAGGGGAGACCTGATTATAATGTACAAATACCTGAACGGACAGTACAAGGATCTCTCCAAAGATCTTTTTATACCTAGGCCTGTAACCAGGACAAGGGGGCATCCTCTACGCCTAGAGGAGAGTTGGTTCTACCATCAATATAGACAAAGGTTCTTTACTGTAAGAGCAGTGAGACTATGGAACTCTCTGCCGCAGGAGGTTGTTATGGCGGACTCTATGTACATGTTCAAGAGAAGCCTGGATGCCTTTCTGGAGAGTATGGCAGTATATGGTGGGATCAATCAGATCAATAGGATCAATCAGACAACCTAGGGTTAAAGTACCCTGGGGAGTCTGAAAAATAGTAAAAAAAAAAATTTAAAAATAGCGCCATTTTGAAAAATAGAAAACATTCTATTAAAAGTGATTAAAAGGTCTTACAGTCCTAAAATTAGAAGCATTGAAAACGTCATCAAAAGTCGGAAAAAAATGACACCACCCACAGCTCCGTACACCAAAGTATGAAAAAGTTATTAGCGCAAGAATATGGCAAAATGAAGAATTTTTTTTTTTACAGGAGATTTTAATTTTTGTAAATTTATGAAAACATTATAAAACCTATACAAATTTGGTATCCCAGTGATCGTATTGACCCAATGAATGAAGTAGATCTGTCATTTGGGACGCACAGTGAAAGCTGTAAAATCCAAGCCCACAAGAAATGGCGCAAATGTGTTTTTCAGCATTTTCACTGCATTTAGAACTTTTTCCCGCTTCCCAGTACATGGCATGGAATATTGAATACTACCATTCAATTTGTTATGCAGAAAATAAGCCCATACACAGCTCTTTACATGAAAAAATAAAAAAGTTATAGATTTTTGAAGGTGGGGAGTGAAAAATAAAGACGCAAAAACGAAAAAGGGCCTGGTCCTTAAGGGGATAAACTGGTGCTTTGGACACTTTACTGATATTTTTAACATCCAATTGTCACAGAGACCAAAAAAATGTTGACTTGGGTTAAAATTATAAAATATACAGTTTCGACTTACATACAAAATCAACTTAAGAGCAAACCTATAGAACCTATCTTGTATGTAAACTGGGTACTGCCTGTATATTTGTTTCCAGGAGATCCCTTATGGAATGTATGAATCTCTATTGCTAAACATTCACGATGGCTAGAAATGCTAAGAAATGTTTGCCTGTTCTAAAAATCTTCCTGCAAAAGAGTGATGCCTCAAACATTAATTCACATTGAACAGATAATTTTGATAAATGTTGCATCACTTTGGACTACATGTAAATAATACGTCACTTAATCCCCAATGTATATAATTATGTTATTAATAGAAATTATGTGTTTCCTGACCTTATAAAATGACAGTTGATTTTGTTGTTTCAAATGAGTATAAATTATTCAGGAGTTTCTGTAAGCAGGTTATTATAACCTATCAAAATGGAGCACTTAATGCAGCCATCACTATTAAAAATGTATGGCCTCTTATGTATTATTTAAACCCTGAAAAAATGTTAATAGTATGCATCAAACCCTGATAAAGATGTATTAGTGTTTTAACACAAAGCACTTGTTAACACCAGTGCTTGAGAGAGAAATACATCCAGTATGTCCCTTGAAGTTTTTAATTCATGTTGCCCTGTATAAAAAAAATATTGTTACTTGTTAGTAGTTCTCATGTAAAGACTTCCATTGCTTGAAATAAAAATGTTTTACACATTTGTGACATAAAATATGCAAATAGCTTTGATGCAGAATAATAGAAACTAACTCTAAAATACCAAATACACAAATGTACTGAGAGTCAATGCAAAAATACACCATTAAACGTGGCAGTAACTGTTAGTAACAAAAAACAGCATTCTTAAAAAAGATGATTAAAGGGGTTGTCCACTTTACCTAATGTTTTTTTGTAATGTGTGGGGGGCACACATTAGATCATTTTCCAATATACATCCTTTAAACATTCTGCACCACTTAATTGATATGTAAAAGGAAGCCACTTGTCTTTTAACTCATAATCCAGACATTCTTAACCATAAAATGGCAACAGATGGGGGGTTGTATGATCTCTGGCCATGAGCAATCACCCTTCTAGAACCTTATGGTAGTATTTATGAATATAACATCAAGATCCCAGTAGGGTGATTGTTCATGGACAGATAGAGATCACATGACCCTCCATTTTATGGTCAGAAATGTCCGCCTGATGAGGTAAAAGACATAAGGCCTCAATTTACATATCAATTAAGAGATGCATAATTTTTTCTAATATCCTGCCCCCCACACTTACACACATTACAAAAAGCATGAGGTAAAGTGGCCAACCCTTTTAAGCAATTTTCGGATAAGGTCACAGATGTATTTATGATAATCATGGTTAAGATATTGTTTTATTTCTTCTCAAACATAGCTTGGTAAACTTATTTGTAAGTTTGCATATCCTAAAAGCTCCCTACCTTCCAGTTCCTTCTCCTTAAAAATATCAATGTGGCCCATTCATAAAGAATACAATATTCTTAAAGTTTGTATGCAAATCTAATAAGGGACCAGGTTCAGGAACACAGACAAGAAGGGGTGCCCTAAACAGGACCTCCCAAAAACCCTACCTTCTTGCCTTTCCTATCCCCCCCCCCCCTGGCAGTATGGGACAATTGGGCAGCAATCCCTACAGTTAAAGTGCAAAACACGTAGACAAGGACAAAAAATACAAACAGCTAAGAATGGTTACCAAGCCAGGTCACAAACTACAAAACTATGAATACAAAAGGCAAGTCTGAATGAGCAGCAACACAATGAGTATCAGATCAGGTATGGAGCTAGCTAAAAAAAAATATAACCAGCAGTGAAGGAAGGATAGGCAGGTCTTATATGTGATCTCAACACCTCAACCTTTATAGTGATTGGGCCAGAGCTTATTATAATTATTCTTATAGAGGTTATGCCTTAGAGCACTAGAGACACATTTAAATATTTTTATCACAAATTTTGCTCTTCTATTCCCCAGTTTCCTGGTAAAAAAACGCATTTATCAGCATGAAAACAACTAACTGTAAGTGAGCTCATCTCAAAATTGCTTTTTCAAAGTAGTTGATTTCTTTTAAACGTTGCTGGAAGCTGCCAAGAGCTGTTGGGAGGAATGGTTGTTGGCCAGCTAAATTTTCCTGTGGATTTCCAGTGACTTCCCATGTTCTACGGGCTTCTGACAGACAGAGAGGCTATGCAGTGAATGTTTGTACACCCCTCCAGTCACAATGTAGGGAATCCAGTCAGTAATGACAGTACAGTCATTCCATCTGTTAAAAGCCAGCAGAGATGGGACCTAAGCCTGCTCATATCTAACCATCTTTACCATATATAGTAGCCATTCCTGCATACTAATAACATTTTTTAAGAACCAATTTTGAACAATTATTTTTCTAGCAACACACAAACCCTGCAATATTGCTCACTTAATACTCTCCAGTATCTTTTCATCCTTTCAATAACCCAATCTATATTCCATTGAGTCTATTAATTTCTAGCTGAAAAACTTTATCAAGATAATCCAACACCTCAGTCCAGTATAAATGAAGTTTAAGAAATTCCACTAAACATGTCAGCATTCTCCGGTAGATAGCGTGAGCACTTTGAATCAGGTTTTAACCCAATTTCTTTTAACTTTTTAGGGTTCCAATAAGATCTATGAATTATTTAATGTTGCTCCAAAACAAACACCGGATTATATGAAAGATTAAGGATCTCTCTAAAAATGTGGCACCAACTTCTAATAATAATAATAATTATTATTGTTAATATTATAATCATCTTAATTTATCTTTATTTGTATATTTCCATCATATTCCTTAGCACTTTAAAAACAGTCATATGGAAAAATACAAGTGAGGGCCCTGCCCGCAAGAGCTTACAGTCTATGAACTGGTTCTCCCCCTCTGCTTCCCTTATTCACGTCTCACAACTACCTATAGATTTCTTAATAACCAATATATTAAGTAGTGTTTTATATAGGATTGACACAGGGGGGGGATTTATCTTTATTTTTTCCCTGTTTTTTCTGTCTTTTTTGAGGCATTTTTTGTTTTTTTATCAGTAAGACACATTTATCTTCCATTCCAGATTTGCTAAATGTCGCAAATGACATTTATAATTTCAAATTGTCTAAAATTTGCTAAATTTTTGGTGCAAAAGAAAAAACTCCAGATGAAACCATACTTAACGAAAACTTAGCAAAAGGAAAGTAGGGACTTGAGACATTTGTGTACAAAAGAGATCTGAAAAAAACCCATTTAACACAAGGAAAAAGTGAGATTGATAAATTACCAAAGAAGCAAACGGAAAAAAGACAAAAACTAGCCAAAACAAACAGAGATAAGATAAATGATCCCCAGTATCTTTCCTATTTTTCCTTAACTAGAACCTCATAGAGGTACATGTATCAAACTTTTGGCTTGCCTGTTTCTTAAATTTTTGAGACTTTTCATGGTTCTTGTGCTCATTTGCGACTTTTTTTTAGCATCTGACCAGCAGGAAAGCCAAGAAAGTCTCAAAAACAGACAGAAAAAGCCAGACTTATGCTACATGTGCCCCATAGACTGTCATATCTTTCTAGTTCACCAGTGTGGCTAAATTTAGTTCTTTAAAAACTGGTTTAAATTGTACATATCTAAATTTGTTATTAGGAGAGGAAGCATATTCAGGTTAAGTCCACTAAAGTATTGCATTTGTCTCTAAAAAAACAACTCAGCTAGTTTTATCTCTGTTATCTCTCAATAACTTCTCCCTAATTCTTCAAGAAAGGTTTATAATGATAAGTAAATTATGGGTGACCCTATTAGTGGGTGACCAAACTTACCCTGTTAAACCTCAGTGTATGGAACCCCATTACACTATATACTGCTGAGTCACGTTATTAATTTCCACAATTAAATCCACATAAATTAGTTTTTTATTGTTTTTTTTTCATTTTCAGTTTGATTTAGAAAACTACACAACAGTTGCTTAATGATTTTCATTGAGAAGTCCATTTATTGACAAATAATTATACAATTTACTGTATGTCAATAAAGAATTTCAAAATTATCCTTTTATTGCTAATTTTTGAGTTTATTAGAGATAGCAGGTTGTAGTAACCCATCAATACATTTTTAAAATGGAAACCTAATTAAAATTGGATATTAAAGAGAACCCGTCATGCAAAATAACCCCCTAAACTAAATATATTTTCATAAACTGCCATTAGAGAGCATTGCCTCTATCCCTTGATTGTCCCTCTACATGCCTGTAAACCTAAGCAATGAGGTCCTAAAGCTGTATGCAAATGACCTGTGAAATGTCCAATGAAGCATTAGCATATTCAAGCTGTCCACCTTATTCATGAGTGGGAGGCACAGCCACACCCCCAGTGCATGACTGACAGCCTGTATAATGATGTGAGGCTGTATAATGATGTGCTTCCTGGTGCTGGTGGCCACACCCCCTGCAGCATGTGTGTGTGTTTAGGAGAGATACAGCAGCTCCAGGCAGCCATGTTACAGCAGAACATGTCAGATTCATGTGTAGCTGATGTCTGTGTCTCTCACCTGTATATTAGAAGGATGCAGCATGTCAGCAGATGCAGCACACACACTAGCAATGCTTTACAATACATTACACACAGACATGAGCAGGGGGAGGAGAGGGGAGGGGTTAAAGGGGTGACATCACTGCCTCTGACCATGTGACCAGCCTCATTTACATGATAAAGAATAGATGATTTTACAATGATTAATGTATGAAATAACTAGATAAAGGCTGGGATGGGATCCTTGTGAGCTGCTCCAACAGGTAGTAGTGACAGGACTAGTGACACAGACCTGATGGCAGGTGTCCTTTAAGATTAGGAAGAAACATGCTATTACCCTAGACCCACACAATAATTGGCATGTAATACATTATTTTTTAATGCAACAATCATTTCATTTTCATGTTTTGTTGCAAAGTAGCAAAAAAGATAACAGCAGAAAGAATCGCAATTGTAGGGCATTTCTGTTAACAATTAAGCTATAGTGGTTGGACAATTTGAACTGCAAAATAACACTTTTCCTTTCATTTTAACAGTATATCTGACCTCAACTACTATCTGTTTTTCCATTTGATTTACTAAGAATCTTTTTCAGTGTTTATCTGTTGCAACCCACAGCCTCCTAAATGTCCTTGTCTCAGCCTAGGATATATGAAACTCAAATAAGTTTTTTTTCTCCAAAAAAAGAAACAAATTAATCTGTATATGATGTTTGTTCACAGCAACCTGTGTTTCTTTTGAAAATGTATTATGTGTATCAAATATTCTATACCCCAGTTTAACATTCATTACAAAATAATTTTTTAGTATTTTTAAATATTTCCCTTGAATTTTTTTTTGAGAAGCAAACTTGTAAGAAAGGCAACTTAAGAAACTTTCTAGATAAACTTTGTATTCTGTTACTATTACATTGTTTTGTGTGCTGTTGAATAAAAAAAAACCCTAATAAAAAGAGATATGAATGGAAAAAAGAGAACTGAAATTTAAGTTTGATGGTCCCATTCAGGGCCAATTCTAGCATATTTGCTGCCTGAGGCGAATATTAAAATGCTGCCCCCCCCCCGCTCCCTGTTAAGTAAACCTTAAACTTTACTAACAATTAACATCCCCACAGGCAGCTCCCTGATACTGTGTGACTGGCTACAAGTTCTGGGAGTCATTTGTGGCATCTAGTACCTTATAGATGACAATCTCTTCCATCAGGACTTTATTCCGAGTTCTCCAATCCATGAAGTATCTGAGAGGAATTCACGGCCAGATATCCTCAGCTTATATACTTGCGTATAAGCCTAGTTTTTCAGTACAAAAAATGTGCTGAAAAGCCCAAACTCGGCTTATACTCGAGTCAAAAAAATAAATAAATCAAAACTCGCCTTTCTGGTGGCACACGTAGATCTTCTGTGCGATCCATCCGGTATTGTTGTGCTGCACAACGGGGAAGGGGGGGGGGGGCTATAAACACTGGGGCAGGGGCTGGCAGGGTATAGACACTGAGGCAGGGGCTGGCAGGGTATATACACTGGGGCAGGGGCTGGCAGGGTATATACACTGGGGCAGGGGCTGGCAGGGTATATACACTGGGGCAGGGGCTGGCAGGGTATATACACTGGGGCAGGGGCTGGCAGGCTATATACACTGGGGCAGGGGCTGGCAGGCTATATACACTGGGGCAGGGGCTGGCAGGCTATATACACTGGGGCAGGGGCTGGCAAGCTATATACACTGGGGCAGGGGCTGGCAAGCTATATACACTGGGGCAGGGGCTGGCTGGCTACATACTGGAGAGGCTGTGACCAATGCATTTCCCACCCTCGGCTTATACTTGAGTCAAAAGGTTTTCACAGTTTTTTGTGGTAAAATTAGGGGCCTCGGCTTATACTCGGGTCGGCTTATACTCGAGTATATACGGTATATATATATATATATATATATATATATATATATATATATATTCTACTGGAATTATAGCATGCTAAGCACCAATCAATATACAACACCCCCAATTTATTAATACAGAACCCCCCCCAACATTTGGTTTACATAAAATCTTGCCCCACATATAAAGCCCCCTCCCAAGCTTAGTAATATACTGTACCCCATATACAGCCCCCTAGCTTAGAAATATACTGTACCCCATATACAGCCCCCCAGCTTAGTAATATACTGTATCCCATATAAATCCCCCCAGCTTAGTGATATATAATATATACAGCACCACCAGTATAAAATGATTCTGGCCCCCTATAATATATACTGAATGCCCCCAGTATAAAATAATTATAGCCCCAAATAATATATATAGCACCCCCCCCCCCGGTATAAAATAATTATGGCCCCATATAATATATACAGCACCCCCCCAGTATAAAGTAATTATAGCCACAAATAATATATATAGCATTCCATCACCCCCCCAGTATAAAATAATTATGGCCCCATATGATATATATAGCGTCCCCCCAGTATTAAACGTTTTCTAGTCCCATATAATACATACAGTACCCCCCCTCCCAGTATAACACGACAACTCCCCACGCACTTATTAGCCACATTTAATTAATTAAAGTACATGAAAAATAATAAAATATATACTCACCTGCAGGCAGGTGCTCCCTCGGCAAATACATCCCGCCGGTGTCTTAACCCTTTCAGGACCTGGCCCTTTTTTGTTTTTTCATTTTCATTTTTTACTCCCCATGATCAAAAATCCATAACTTTTTTATTTTTCCATGTACAGAGCTGTGTGATGGCTTATTTTCTGCGTAACAAATTGCACTTCATAGAGATGGTATTTCATATTCCATGACGTGTACTAGGAAGCGGGAAAAAAATTCCAGTGAAATTGGTAAAAAAACGCATTTGTGCCGTCTTCTTGTGGGCTTGGATCTTACGGATTTCACTGTGCACCCCAAATGACATGTCTACTTTATTCTTTGGGTCTGTGCGATTACGGGGATACCAAATTTATATAGGTTTTATAATGTTTTCATACATTTAAAAAAATTAAAACCTCCTGTACAAAAATTTTTTGGGGGATTTTGCCATCTTCTGGCGCTAATAACTTTTTTACACTTTGGTGTACTGAGCTGTGGGTGGTGTCGTTTTTTGCGGATTTTGATGACGTTTACAATGTTATCAATTGTAGGACTGGTCGGCCTTGTGATCACTTTTTATAGAATTTTTTAATTTTTTTAAATGACAAAAAAAGTGCCATTTTCGACTTTGGGCGCGATTTTCCGTTACGGGATTAAACGCAGTGAAAAAACGTTATAATATTTTGATAGATTGGGCATTTTCGGACGCGGCGATACCTAATGTGTTTATGATTTTTACTGTTTATTTATATTTATATCAGTTCTAGGGAAAGGGGGGTGATTTGAGTTTTTAGGGTTTTTTATTATAATTTTTTTTTTTTTTACTTTTTTTTATTTTTATTTTTAGTACTTTTCAGACTCCCTAGGGTACTTTAACCCTAGGGTGTCTGCACGATCCTATCATATACTGCCATACTACAGTATGGCAGTATATGGGGATTTTACTACTCATACATTACAATGTGCTGATAGCACATTGTAATGCATGGGTTAACCCGAAGTAGCCTCGGGTCTTCGTGACACCCGAGGTTACCATGGCGACGGATCGCCGCTCCCCGATGACGTGGGCGCCGCCATCCTTTTGAAGCCGTCGGCGGCGATCGAGGTGAAAACACCCGCGATCGGTGCTAGCACCGATCGCGGGTGTTACCGGTAAGCCTTTGCTGCAATATGCAGCAAAGACTTACCGGCTATGGAGAGGGCTCAGCGCGTGAGCCCTCTCCATGCACCCGCGGCCGACCCGTGACGTGCTATTACGTCACGGGTCGTGAAAGGGTTAAAGAGACAGGCGTGATTTATTTAGCTGGTGGGAGATTCGGGCGATTCGGGCATTAACGGGCGCCCGAATCGCCCACTTTAGAGCGGCAAATTTCGCCGCTCTTTAAAGGGATTCCCATTCTGCCTCATGGCAGATGCGGCCCTGGTCTCATTATCGTAGGTCATTATCCGATAATTTAAGGTCACCTACGCATATAAGTCTTGGTTTCAGTGTCCAAGGATTTTAAGTTACGGGCAAAGCTCCTTGTTCTTGGCTTGTTTTTCTTGGCTGGCATGTCCTCTGTAGGCATTTGTCTTTATTCAGACACTCTACATTAGGTAATCCATATGCTGCTATAGTGCAGGGATATTCTTATTGATTATAGAGGATTATACAGCAATACTTTAAAAGACCAGACATGAATATGGTATTAGCATTTATTGCATCATCCATCATCAATCATCATCAATCATACCTTGATTGTAAAGTTGTCAGTGAATATCATGCAATAGTACATCAATAATAATAGTGGGTTAACATAATGCCAAGCATACATGTCTTGGTTGCAGTATCTTAAGGTTATAGGATACATGCAAAACTTCTCATCCTGCTTTCCCTGGCTTGCAACTTTCCCTGAACTAAACCGATGAGTTCAGGACTAAAGCATTTCAGTAAATCAATGGCACAGCTTACATGTTTTTCCTTCATAAGTAAAATGTATTTGGCCATTGAATATTGGTGATCTTTTATTGTGATCTTATCACCCAAACATTTTTAGGGAAACTGCAATGAATGATGCATGCGGCATCTGTAAGCCCCAGGA